>NW_006774564.1:2451448-2454180 GCF_000442215.2 Lipotes vexillifer | reverse complement strand
TTCAGCGCCCCTTCACGCCCGCCCACTGGGGTCTCCCTGTGATCTCATACAGCCTCTGACAGAGCTGAGGCCGTGGGGCACAGGGTTGCCACTTTGGGGTCAGGACCCTGCAGTCGGGCCCCTTCTGGCTCCCGGCTGAGCCGCAGACCGGCTGAGGGGGACTTTGTCTAGGACATTCTTTTCCCTCCAGGCAGAGAGAGCCTGGCCCGGCTCCCCCTTCAGAGCTCCCACAGGAAGTGAGGCCACAGCTCATTGTCTCTGTCCAAACAGACCCCACTGTCAGAGGTTGTGGTTCGGGGTCCGGCTTGGGGGAGGGGCGGCAAGCCCGGGGCAGGCTGCAGGCTTCTGGGCCCCCTTGCTGCCCCACGGGCTAGCTGTTCTCAGACGCCAGGCCTTCCCTGCAGGCCGTGAGAGCCTGGGCTCAGGGGATGGGGTGTGGGGACCACAATGAGCCAGGGGACTGGCGGCCTCTGAGGGCAGAGCCCCCTGATCCAGTGGCGAGAGAACAGAATCCTGGGGCATGGGAGCCTGGCCGGGACCTAGGCCGGGCATTCCAGCTGCTTGGCCAAGCGGTCAGCCTGCAGACTCCCTGGACAGAAGGGCTGGGGACAACATCCTGTTCTGTCAGCTACAGGGAGTGGGCAGCATAGGCAGCAGCAGGGAGAGGGCCAGCCCCAGGTTGCTGAACCCCTTCCCCAAGCCTGGGAACAACTGGGACCCTCATGAGGGCTCACTGTTAGCTGTGCCCTGGGGACGGGTGGGTCAGAGTACCCTCACTCCAGACACATCTGGGAGGGGAGAAAGAGAAGAGCCTGCCGGGCCTCACTTCCACCCTGGGGAGTCTGGGCCAGGACGGGAGTGAGAGGCGTGCAAGACACAGGGTGTGGCTTCAGCTCCCCACCCCCTCCACTCATGGTCCTTCCAGGGACGCATGACTCCCCTCCCCACTCCTCAGGTGGCCATCAGAGCCAGGGCACATGAGCTTTTAGAGGTCACGGACAAGGCTCTGTGCATCTTGAAGTCTCAGTTCCTCTCCAGGTGGAGTAAGTGGGAGCTGGAGCTCCCCTGTCTCGTCCTTCTCTGTGCTGGGAGGCAGGGGGAAGGAGTGGAGTGGAAGGGCCTCTCCCTCCTGTCCATCCCCAGTCTGCCCTAGGTGATGGAGGGATGGGCAGAGGCCCCACCCAGCCTTCGTGCTCCTACCAGAGCAGAGCCCCCGACCTCGGCTCCCCTAGAATAGAGGCGGAGGCCTCGACTGACCCTCCAGCCCTAGCCCCACCCTCTCCCCTCAGCCCTGACCCTTGGAGGCAGTCACCACGGCAACCCCAAAGTTCAGGGAGGCTGGGGTGAGGGGGATTGACTCCTACTGCCCCTTTGTTTTCCTTCTCTTGTTCTTTGTCTCTTCTTTCTTTCCCGCCTCTGCCCCTGGGGGCCCTTCTGCACTGCCCCCTCCATTGCCCTCTCCCCATCTCCTGTGTGACTCTCTCCTGCTTTCCCACTTTCTCCACTGCTGGCTCTTTTCCTGGGCTTTTGTCTGCCCCTGTTTGGTCTCTGTGTTTATGCCTCTCTGATTTCCCCCTCTCTTGTTCCCTGTGGCTGCAGCTGCCCCAGCTTGGGCCTGATGGCTCCCCTGAAGCCTGAATTCTCCTTGCCTCTTCCTTACCCTGCTAGGACACACAGGAGCTCCTATCCATGGCCTGGTCATTCCCCAGAGTGGCAGACCCCCTCCAGGCCTACAACTCCCACTGGCAAATCTGCCAGGGGAGGAGGGGCTTGGAGTCTGATACTGCCACAGTCTGGGACTCGGCACTTTTCCAGGTGTGGCAGGTTGGGTTCTAGACACAGGTGGGGTTTCCTGGAGTCAGGGCCCATCCCAACCCTTTTCTTCCCAGGAGGATGGCTCACCCCTGTTTCCACCGTTACCTTTTGCACCTGAGGGGTGACCCAGGTCAAGGCAGGAGAGAGGAACAAAGAAGAAGCAGAGAGCAGTAGGTTGACTGCTGGGATGGGGGACAATAGCGGAGGGGGCAGGTGGCCACAGATGGTGGACCAGATGGGAAGCAACAGAGACTCACTGGGCAAGGGGCACAGGCGGGGCCTGGGATGACGGAGGGGGGACATAGGGAGGAGTGCTTGTTCCCAGGGCTGAGTGGTGGTGAGGTTTCTCTTGACTGCCCCCTCCCCTCCCTGATTAGTTAGAAGTACTCTGTGTGGACTCTTGGGCTGCATTCTGCCTGGAGGGAATGTCCCACCAAGGAATAACTGGGCACCAGGTACACAAGAGCCCTGTGCCAGCTCCATAACTAAGTGCAGGGGGGTCTGAAAGAGGGAGAAAAGTAGAGCCTGAGGTCATAAATCTGGGCAGGCTTCCTGGAAAAGGTGAGTTTAGAGCGGGTTAGAAAACCAGGAGGGCCGTAGGCTGGTGTCTGGATAGGCCAAGTAGGAAGGAACAGCCTGTTCAGTAGCGGCAAGTCAAGAGAAGGAGGAGCAAGTGAGTGATGACAAACAGGCTTGCTGGTGAGAGCAGGCAGGCCTTGCATTCTCAAGCAATGCGGCTGGAGGGCAGGTGGGCAGTGGGCCGAGGACATGGCTGAGATGGGTGTCTGGCTTTAGCCTTCCCAGCCGCCAGTGCAGTCAGCCACCTCAAGTCGCTATGACACAGAAGCAGGATCTATTCCCAGATCCCTTTCCTACTCCCACCCCACCCCAGAAACACCAACTCCTGTCCCATTCCT
>NW_006774564.1:2448722-2451438 GCF_000442215.2 Lipotes vexillifer | reverse complement strand
CCTGCTAGGGTGTCCTTTTTTTTTTTCTTCTTTTTTTGCGGTACGCGGGCCTCTCACTGCTGTGGCCTCTCCCATTGAGTAGCACAGGCTCCGGACGTGCAGGCTCAGTGGCCATGGCTCACGGGCTCAGCCGCTCCGCAGCACGTGGGATCTTCCCAGACCAGGGCACGAACCCGCGTCCCCTGTATCAGCAGGCGGACTCTCAACCACTGCGCCACCAGGGAAGCCCTAGGGTGTCCTTTTTAATAGCTACCTGGGCCCCTCCTGCTGTGTTTTAAAGACCACTTCTTCATTATGAAGACCAAATAAATTCTCATGAACATCTTACTGAACACCTACTATGTGTAGGACATTGTAGTAAATAAAAAAAGATGAATATCCTTTATAGCCCTGCCAAACCATTTCCCTCTCCCCTTGGCCTCCAGCTTTCATTTTGAGCTAAATAAAATCCATTGCCATGTATTTGTGCATTCAGGTGTATATGGTATTTCGGGGCTTAGGGTGTGTGGGTGGAGTGAGACGCCAGAGTGTTAGTACTTAGCTGTTCATAGGTGAGTGTGTGGCCTGGGGGTGTGGCAGGCACTCGGCTATAATGCGGTTAGCCAAGTGGGCGATGAGTAGCCAGTGGCCCTAGGGCCGGAGGAGAGGTCAGCCCAGTGGGGCTCTTGTCTGGGGCTCAGGGTGGAGAGCTGCCCAGGCCCTTCCATCTCTGACCCCCAGAACGCCACAGCATCAGGCCAGTGGGTGGTGCTACCACCCGTAAGGTGGCTCAGCTGGATTTCCTGGGGTGGGGCCCCCCAGGCTACCCTCTGCAGCCCAGAGAGTTGGGCGGGAAGAATGCTTTGTGTGGGGCGTTGCCATGGGGATAGCGGGCCTGAGCCCAAGCAGCCATGGGGCTCAGTGGGAGGGGGACTGGGTGGCCCACTGACCCAGTTCACCCTCCATTCTCTACTGCAGTGGGGGAGGGGGAACATGGCCAGGGTCAGAGTTATGGTAGTGTTGAGAAATAGAGGCTGAGGGGGCAGAAGGATTATATCTGTGGGTCTCTCATGGTGCTCTGGGCCCTGTAGGAATGTAAGAAAAAGGCGAAATAAGATTCTTGTGCAGGAAGGCACGTGGTCTGGTATAAGGGAGCAGGACCTGTGGCTTGGGCAGGGAAAGGTGCACAAATGTTAAAAGATGTGTCCGTGCTTCACAACAGAGGGTTTCTGGGAAGTATGCAATGAGAAGTTCTGAAAATCAATCCCATTAGTGCCCATGCGGGCTGAGCCGTCACGGAGTGACTCTCCCTCAGGTGAGGTACACATACCTCCTAGGGCACCTTTATGCCAGTTAGAAAAGAGGACCCTTTCTTGGCAACTAGGCAGTGCAAGAGTGTGCAGGCGGGATTTCAGCCCACACTCACTCCCTCCCTCCTCCGGCTGCTCCTGCCCGGGGCCAGGTCTATGGCTTGGCAACCCTGCCCTCCCCAGGTGCTGACCGTCTCACCTCTTCACAGATGGCGTGCACAGTGTGACCGCTCAGTGCGCACTGCGCGTCACCATCATTACCGACGAGATGCTCACGCACAGCATCACGCTGCGCCTGGAGGACATGTCGCCCGAGCGCTTCCTGTCGCCCCTACTGGGTCTCTTCATCCAGGCCGTGGCCGCCACGCTGGCCACACCCCCAGACCACGTGGTGGTCTTCAACGTGCAGCGGGACACCGACGCCCCGGGCGGCCACATCCTCAATGTGAGCCTGTCCGTGGGCCAGCCGCCAGGGCCCGGGGGCGGGCCTCCCTTCCTGCCTTCTGAGGACCTGCAGGAGCGCCTGTACCTCAACCGCAGTCTGCTCACGGCCATCTCGGCGCAGCGCGTGCTGCCCTTCGACGACAACATCTGCCTGCGCGAGCCCTGCGAGAACTACATGCGCTGCGTGTCGGTGCTGCGCTTCGACTCCTCCGCACCCTTCATCGCCTCCTCCTCCGTGCTCTTCCGGCCCATTCACCCAGTCGGGGGGCTGCGCTGCCGCTGCCCTCCTGGCTTCACGGGCGACTACTGCGAGACGGAGGTGGACCTCTGCTACTCGCGGCCCTGCGGCTCCCACGGCCGCTGCCGCAGCCGTGAGGGCGGCTACACCTGCCTCTGCCGCGATGGCTACACCGGTGAGCCCTCACCGAGGGAGGGGGGACCCCTGGGGGCGGCTCTGGGGGGGCTAATGCCGCGGTGCCAGCACAATCAGGCTAAGGACAGGGGTGGCCTCGTTCTTTTCCAGAGTAAGGTACAGGGTACACTGGCCATTCACAAGTCCCACTTGCTCTTTCACAACCACCTACTGAGGAAGGCAGAGAGGGGAGCCCTTCTCGGCCGCCTACCCAGCCCCCACCCCCAGGTGGTGTAACTGAGGTCAGCTCTAGCCCTAGAGCCAAGCGGCTTGCATTTGTATCCCAGCTTTGACGATACTAGCTGGGTGACCTTGGGCAAGTTACTTAATCTCTCTGTGCCTTCGTATTTTTTAAGTGGATGATGAATCTATTCACATGATAAGGTGGTTGTGAGGACTGATTTAATACGGGTAAAGACCTGGCCTGTAGGAAGTGTTGGCTGTGATTTAAGGGAACGCTTAGATCAGGTGACTTGCTCCAGGTCTCATCTGGATTAGAGATGAGGCTGGGCCTAGTACCTGATCTCTCCCCACTGCTGAGTGAGTTACCTTTCTGAGCTGCAGCAAGTGC
>NW_006774564.1:2421979-2448712 GCF_000442215.2 Lipotes vexillifer | reverse complement strand
TTTCCCTAGGTATTGAGGGGAAGGCACAGAAGAGCTGGGGAAACTGGAGGGTTTGGGTATGGGGATAGTGGTTTTCAGATTATCGCACCTGTCTGTGACCCTGAACAGAATAGTCCCACCCTTGCCCAGGTGTGTAAAACAGGGTCCTGACCAAGAGGCCTCCCTGTTGGCCTGTTTCCAGGGGTCTTTACACATCCTGTCCCAAGCCTCTCCCTGGGATGCTCACTGCCTCTGCTTTCTGCTCCTGACCCCTCCCTGCAGGCTCCTGTTTTTCCTCCGGACATCCCCTTCTCTCCTCCATGGGCCCTTCCTTCCCAGATGCCTTAGGGCTTGCTCCCTCTCCTCCAGAGCTATGCCCACTGGCTCTGCCAGCAGTGGTAGGCAAGCCCCCCTGCCACCCCTGCTGCATCTTCCTGCCCAGAACTTGCCAGACTTGACTCCTCTCAGCTGCTACTGTGGGTGGAGGGGCGGGTGGGGAGCAGAGGGGTGGGCTTGGGGGAGGGGAGGGAAGTCTTTGTCCAGGAGGATGGGGTAGGGGGGTGCTTAGAGTAGGCGAACAACAGTTTCCATGGAAACTAGAGCCTGTCACTAGGCACTGGAGCTGAGAACCTATCTCTAGAATCTGGGAATGGGGAGGGAGAGAAAAGGGTGGATTTTTCCATCTGATATTGTTGGAATTTTCATCTCCTCCATTGAATCCTGGTCTGCTCCCAGGGCTCAGTTCCCTACTCTGTCAGCATCTCCCAAGTGCACAGAGGTCCTCAATCTGGACCCCAGGGCTCAGGGTGGGAGTTCCCTGCCCCATTTCTGGAAAGTCCCCAGCTTCCTGCCCACACCATCCCATAACTCCGACAAATCCAAGTGGAAGCCTTGTCTTATCCCCAGGGAGGGAAACTGATCTTGGTGCCTGACAGGGACAAAAGCACCAGTGGGAGGGAGGGAGGAAGCAGGGGTTGGCACCAGCCCTCATGCTGTCCTGCAGGCCCTTCCCTCCATGCGCATTCACCCCTGAAGGGGCCAGAACACCCCTAAGCTTGCTTGGTAGCCCTGACACCAAAGGCCGCTAGGACCTGGCCCTTATAATCAGGGACCTCGTGGGCCTGTGCTCTCGAGGTCCAAACGGGTATGGAAGGGACTGGGAGCCTCAAGGAACTCGCAGGACAGCCGTATATGGGATTGTGGTGAGAACAGCCCAGTGTGCCACACACAGCACAGAATGGCTGAGTTTGCACATGAGAGGAAGTGGGGATGCCTGGGAGAGTTTGGGGGTATTATGGGGGTCACAGGAGACCACAGAGGGATCACTGGATGCAAAAGAGTCCCAGTTCCCCAGGCACTTGGTGCTCACCTGCCTTACCTCTTGCCCAGGTGAGCACTGTGAGGTGAGTGCCCGCTCAGGCCGTTGCACCCCGGGTGTCTGCAAGAATGGGGGCACCTGTGTCAACCTGCTGGTGGGCGGCTTCAAGTGCGACTGCCCATCCGGAGACTTTGAGAAGCCCTTCTGCCAGGTGACCACACGCAGCTTCCCCGCCCGCTCCTTCATCACCTTCCGGGGCCTACGCCAGCGCTTCCACTTCACCCTGGCCCTCTCGTGAGTTCCTGGGTGCTGGGGGTAGGGGCCGGTGGGGAGTCTGGTGCCTCCTGTTCTGCGGATGAGGTGGGAAGTCAGGCAGCAAAAGTGCCCGGAAGAGGTTGTTGGCAGAGCCAGGTCTGCACTTGGAATTGCCTGTGCAGTTGGCCAGCAGGCCTCCTTCACCCACCAGGGCCGTCTACGCTCCTCCCACCCCACCCTCAAGGGTGGGAGCTAGGATGCCAAGGTTCTGCTTCTGGTCCTGGTTTGGGCTCATCTTCCACACTCTAGCCACATGGCCCATAGCCTCGGCCAAGGAGTCAGCCCTCTGGAGAGTCCTGAATAGGATTAGGGCTGGTTAGGTGGCTGGGGTGCTGGCATCCAGGTGGGTGCCCCATTGCGTGCCCCCATCGCCCACTCCTACTCAGGTTTGCCACCAAGGAGCGTGATGGGCTGCTGTTGTACAATGGGCGCTTCAACGAGAAGCATGACTTTGTGGCCCTCGAGGTGATCCAGGAGCAGGTCCAGCTCACCTTCTCTGCAGGTGATCCCGCTTGCCCCACGTCCTTGCCCATCTCCTAGAGGCCCTGTGTCTCTCGGCCCTTGACCCCAAGTCACACACTCTCCCAGCCAGATCTGGGCCCAGCCCAACCATGAGCATCCCCTCCCCATTCCCAGCCCTCATCTGGTGTCCCAGCTCACCTGGGTCCTTTCCCCAGGGGAGTCGACCACCACCGTGTCCCCGTTCGTGTCCGGAGGGGTCAGTGACGGCCAGTGGCACACAGTGCAGCTGACGTACTACAATAAGGTGGGTGTGGGAGGCGGTCAAGGAGCTGGAGGGTTCTGTCCTTGCCTCAGGTGCTCACCTAGACCTGGGTGGCATTGCCTCCCCAGGGGCTGGTCATGGCACTTCTGGCTGAAATGGGGGAAGGGAGGGGTGGAACTTGCCACCTTGCTGGGCATTCCCATTCCGCTGGGTGGTGTAGATGCTTCCTGTTCTAGTAGGCAGAAACTTGAGTAGACGCTGAGGAAGGTAAAGTGCGTAAGTCCTGTGAGCACACATCAGTGTGTGCACACATCAGTGTGTACACACACACACGTATATGTGGGGGGGGGGTGTACACACAGGGGGTGAGTTAGTGCCTGGCCCATGACCCGAGTGGCTCTTGCCCCCTCTTTCCCATCTCTGCCCTTCCCTGTCCACAGCCGCTGTTGGGTCAGACAGGGCTCCCACAGGGCCCATCTGAGCAGAAGGTGGCTGTGGTGACCGTGGATGGCTGCGACACAGGGGTTGCCCTGCGCTTCGGAGCTGTGCTGGGCAACTACTCCTGCGCTGCTCAGGGCACCCAGGGTGGCAGCAAGAAGTAAGCAGGGGAGAGGGCTGGGGCTGCGGTGAGGTGTGGGCTAGTCAGGGAGGGAGGGTTGTAGGGGGGCCTTTGGGGGCCCTGAAATGGGGACCAGTTCAGACGGGGGTCATCCCTAGCCTTGCTTCCCTCTGTCCCTGCTCAGCCCTCCGCAGGGGCTGGGGTGGGAGGCGGGAGCGGGCAAGACTGGGGGACTAGAGCCGGGCCTCGTGCAGCAGTCTGGGGAGGGGCGGGTATCAGATGAGAGCAGCTCCGTGTTGAGGCTCCCCTTCCCCTGGCTGCTCTACAGGGCCCCTTGGGCTCCTGGCCTGGCGGCAGGGCTCAGGGAGGAGGAAGAGCCGGAAGCACCCAACTCTCCCTCATGTCGCAACCATTTTCGCTCCCCCAGGTCTCTGGACCTGACAGGGCCCCTGCTGCTGGGCGGGGTGCCTGACCTGCCTGAGAGCTTCCCTGTCCGAACCCGGCACTTCGTGGGCTGCATGAGGAACCTGCAGGTGGACAGCCGCCATGTCGACATGGCCGACTTCATTGCCAACAACGGCACCGTGCCCGGTATGGGAGTTGGGGTAGGGGCGAGGCCAGGGGCCCTACGCAGAGAGGAGGGGTGTGCCTGCTGCGGGGACCCCTGCACGTGGCGGGTCTCGGAGCCCCCTCCAGCCACTGCCACAGGTTTTCTGTTGGGAGCCTCCACCTGAGCGCCCTTCTCTCCACTCTAGGCTGCCCTGCCAAGAAGAACGTGTGTGACAGCAACACTTGCCACAATGGGGGCACCTGTGTGAACCAGTGGGATGCCTTCAGCTGCGAGTGCCCTCTGGGCTTCGGGGGCAAGAGCTGTGCCCAGGGTAGGGGGCAGCCCTCAGAGGTCGGGGCCTGGGAGCTGTCAGCAGTGCTGGGGACACTGGCAGGGTCCAGGCAGGCACTGGGCAGGGCCCAGCTGAGCTGGGCTGTGGGTAGAAAAGCATGTCTGGGCAGAGCCTTGAGAGGGTAGCACGGGAGACAAAGGGCCCAGTCAGAGGCAGGCCTGGGCACAGTGTGGTGCGGGCCCAGGGCAGGTGAATGCTCTGGGGGGCGGGGCTGCCGTGGAGAGTGGGCACTAGGAGGGACAGTGCCCTGCCTCCCAGGGAGCCGCCCCTGCTGAGCATCATACCCCCCGGGGCACTTGGGCGCTCCGCCTCTCAGAGTCTGCCTTTATCTGTCTCCCCAGAAATGGCCAACCCGCAGCGCTTCCTGGGCAGCAGCCTGGTGGCCTGGCATGGCCTCTCGCTGCCCATCTCTCAGCCCTGGCACCTCAGCCTCATGTTCCGCACACGCCAGGCCAACGGCGTCCTGCTGCAGGCTGTCACCAGGGGGCGCAGCACCATCACCCTGCAGGTGATGCAGAGAGGGGTGGGGCAGGCGGGCCCTGGCCAGGGTTGGTCAAAGATGGCTGGGCGGGGCCTTTCCCTGGAAAGAAAGGCAGCTAGGTTCGTTTGGTGGATCACTGCTGCCATCTCTTGGGCCCAAGGGAAATAATACCTTTTCCTCTCTGGCCTCAGCTGGGCAGCAGGATGGGTTTGGTGGTCCAGGAAGGAGGACAGTGGGCTGGAAGAAGAGCCCATTAAGGCAGTCTGCTGACCCTCTTTTCTTCTGGTGCCAGCTTCAGGAGGGCCACGTGGTGCTGACCGTGGAGGGCACTGGACTCCAGGCCTCGTCTCTCCAGCTGGAGCCAGGCCGGGCCAATGATGGCGACTGGCACCATGCACAGCTGGCACTGGGAGCCAGTGGGGGCCCCGGCCACGCCATCCTGTCCTTCGACTATGGGCAGCAGCGGGCAGAGGGCAACCTGGGCCCCCGGCTGCATGGGCTACACCTGAGCAACATTACCGTTGGGGGAGTGCCTGGGCTGGCCAGTGGTGTGGCCCGCGGCTTCCGGGGCTGTTTGCAGGTGAGCCTCCTGCCCTGCCTTCTCATCTCCAATAGCTGGAGTCTGGAGGCCCGCTCCACAAAGGGCCAACACTACCTTGTCCCTCCCAGGGTGTTCGGGTAAGCGAGACGCCCGAGGGTATTAGCAGTCTGGATCCCAGCCGTGGGGAAAGCATCAATGTGGAGCCAGGCTGTAGCCTGCCAGACCCCTGTGACTCGAACCCATGTCCTGCCAACAGCTATTGCAGTGACGACTGGGACAGCTATTCCTGCAGCTGTGATCCAGGTATGCCAGGGATCCAGGGAAATGGGGCAGGTTAGCAAGTGCGGGGCAGCGACGGTTCACTCTGGCTCTGCCGTGTGACCTGGGGCTAGTCACATCAGCTCTCTGAGCCTCTCTTCCTGCACTGCAAAGCCAGAGCCAGCTGGTATAGCTGCTCAGGATAGACGGGGATAAATGAAGGCAGGTTTGAAGAAAAGTGTCAGGGGAAGGTGGGGATTTAGCCTCTCCTGTCCTTCTGATCCCAGGTTACTATGGTGACAACTGTACTAACGTGTGTGACCTGAACCCATGTGAGCATCAGTCCGTGTGTACCCGAAAGCCCAGCGACCCCCATGGCTATATCTGCGAGTGTCCCCAAAATTACCTTGGGCCATACTGTGAGACCAGGTAAGTGGACCATTGCAGGCAGCAGCAGGTCCCAGTGGCACTGCCTGTGTCTGGTGTGTCCCTCAGAGCACTGAGAACCTGGCTGAGCCACAGCCAGGCTCAGAAGGGCCACACATGGCTACGCCAGACGGGTGGCAGAGGGATCCCATTCCTGCCTGGTCCTTCTCCGCAGAATTGACCAGCCTTGCCCCCGAGGCTGGTGGGGACACCCCACATGCGGCCCATGCAACTGTGACGTCAGCAAAGGCTTCGATCCAGATTGCAACAAGACAAGCGGCGAGTGCCACTGCAAGGTGACAGCCCCGGCCTAGGCCTCCATAGTGGCTGCCTTGGCCTCTGTTCTGTACCTCCTGGGCCCTTGCGGGGGACAATGAAGGAAGACTCTGCAGAGAGCTGAGGGCTTATGTGCCTTTGCTCCACTAGGGTGGGCAAGGGGCTGTTTGTCCTCGTGTGCCTGGGGTGTGGGGCGTCCAGGACCTATACTTAACCAATGAGCTCTGGGTCAGCTATACTGCTTGTTTGCAGCCTGTTCTGATTGGTGTCTCATTGATGGATTAAACTCCAAAACATTACCAGTTGTTACATATTTTGAATGTACCATTCTTGGTGGGGACCTGAGGTCAGGGAGCCTCTCTCCCGAGGGGCCATAGTGAAGGATCCATGAGCATCCAGGGAAGAGAGCCTGAGCCAGTGACCCCATCCTCCCTCTCCCCTCCCAGGAGAACCACTACCAGCCCCCTGGCAGCCCCGCCTGCCTGCTGTGTGACTGCTACCCCACGGGCTCTCTGTCCCGAGTCTGTGACCCTGAGGATGGCCAGTGTCCATGCAAGCCAGGTGTCATTGGGCGCCAGTGTGATCGCTGTGACAACCCTTTTGCTGAGGTCACCACTAACGGCTGTGAAGGTGGGGCTCTTGCGGTAGATGGGTGGCCCTCCCTGCTGTGTGCCAGGCCCTGGTGTCCCAGGGAGGCCCGGAGCAGGGGCTGGGTGCAGGCCTGAGGCTGCACAGGGAGGGCTGGGGAGCCTGGCCAGAGCTGTAGGGGGACAGTTACTCCTGAGTGACGGTGTGTGCTTCCCTGCAGTGAATTATGACAGCTGCCCACGGGCCATCGAGGCTGAGATTTGGTGGCCCCGTACCCGCTTCGGGCTGCCTGCTGCTGCCCCCTGCCCCAAAGGCTCCTTTGGTAGGTACTGGAGGCCCAGAATGTGAGACTGAGGACTTGGCCTTTCATCAGTGGGGTGAGGGTGGGGAGCCCCTGGCTACTGATCATAGGACCCCACTTTCCAGCCTCCAGGTCCTGGGGACTCCATATCCCATGCTTCCTTGGCTCACTGTTCCCCTGCTCCCAAGGTTGCCTAAATGAAAGGTGCCTATATCTTGGACTCATAACAAAAGTGCTAAAAAAACCCTGCAGTGTGCATGGCGCAGGGCTGGGTGCTAGAGATTCAGAGATGAGTCACACAGGGTTCCCGTCCTCAGCTCACCACCTAGTGCTGGAGTTATGCCACTAGAAAGATGGTCTGGGGAGTAGGGGAGGTGAGGTGCTGTCCCAGGTGACCCAGCCGCAGGATGGGGGCTGGCGCTGGTCCTTGGATTGACGATGACCAGAGTTCAGAAGTAGAGAGTGAGTGGCAGAGAGCTCAAGGTGGTGGCTGGAGAGGGGCAGCCACGTCTGGGGGCTCAAAGGGACCACGTGTGCTGCAGGACCACGTGTGCTCCTGTAGCCGTTTTTTGGGCTGATCCTACAGAGGTGTTGGCTCTGGTGTTCTCCACCCGCGTCTCCCTGTTTTCACCTGCAGTCCAGGATGGCAGGGCCCTTGTTTGGTTGTCTCCTGCCTCTGGTCCATGAGGGGCTGGCCCCCAGCAGAACTCAGCCAGGTCTCGGCAGCCTCCTGTGTCTCCCCCTGAGGCCTGCCCTCCTGGCTGCCTTCCCCCAGGGACTGCTGTGCGCCACTGTGACGAGCACAGAGGGTGGCTCCCCCCAAACCTCTTCAACTGCACATCAGTCACCTTCTCAGAGCTGAAGGGCTTTGTAAGTGGAACTTCTCATCTCCATCTCCTTTACCCCCGCCCCCTGCCCTGGCCCAGTAGGACCTGCCTGCCTTCCCAGCTTTGAGAAAGGGGACTCTGGAATTCCAGCTCCTGTCTCCCAGGGCCCCCACCTGGAGGCCATTTCTCCCCTTTCCTGAGTCCTTTTACTCTAGAGTTCCAGTTCTACTCTCTGGGTACCTCACTCCTGTGCTGACCCCCCAGCCTATCTTGGTCCCAGGCTGAGCGGCTGCAGCGAAACGAGTCAGGCCTGGACTCGGGGCGCTCCCAGCGGCTGGCCCTGCTTCTGCGTAACGCTACCCAACACACGGCTGGCTACTTCGGCAGTGACGTCAAGGTGGCCTACCAGCTGGCCGCTCGGCTACTGGCCCACGAGAGCACGCAGCGAGGCTTCGGGCTGTCCGCCACACAGGATGTGCACTTCACCGAGGTGGGGCTTGGAGAGGGCAGGAACGGCTGGGTGGGTGGAGGTCACGGTGAGTGAGCCTGCTCCTGGCCACCTGGGGGCAAAATGGGGGGCACTCCCCACCCCTGCCTTTGGGGAGCTCTCAGCCGGCATGAGGCCCCCATGAGACCCCCTGAGCCATGGCCCAGCATATGGGTAATTTAGAGCACCTCTTCCTAACCCTTGTCACAGCAAGGCACCCATAGAAAATAATGTTTGTACTGGGGCCTGGTCTGATCAGGCTTCTTGGAGGAGAGGCCCTGCCCATCGTGCCAGGACAGGGAGGAACCAGCATCTAATAACATCTGTGTGGGAAACTCTTAGAGACTGAGGAGGAAGGGTTAGAGGGAGGGGCATGGTGGGGGGCGAGCCAGGGCTGGTCTAGGTACAGGCTGGGGCCTGGTGCTGGGGACGAGGAGTGAGGCTGCAGGCACAGCCCACCGAGACCGTGCCCTCCCCCAGAATCTGCTGCAGGTGGGCAGCGCCCTCCTGGATGCAGCCAACAAGCGGCACTGGGAGCTGATCCAGCAGACAGAGGGTGGCACCGCCTGGCTGCTCCAGCACTATGAGGCCTACGCCAGTGCCCTGGCCCAGAACATGCGGCACACTTACCTAAGCCCCTTCACCATCGTCACGCCCAACATTGGTGAGGCTGCTGCCAGGGTGGGAGGGTCCAGGGAGAGTCTCTGGTAAGGGCGGCCGTGCCAGGGGCCTGCCCACCTCACCGGGGCTCTGACCTGTGACCTCTCCCTAGTCATCTCTGTAGTTCGCCTGGACAAGGGGAACTTCGCTGGGGCCAAGCTGCCCCGCTACGAGGCGCTGAGAGGGGAGCGGCCCCCGGACCTTGAGACAACGGTCATTCTGCCTGAGTCCGTCTTCAGAGGTCAGTGGGGGCCAAGGGGTGGGTCAGGGGCCAGGCCAGGGCATCTGCGCAGGACCCAGCTGAGTGGACAGTGTCCCCATCCCAGAAACACCCCCCGTGGTCAGGCCCGCGGGCCTTGGAGAGGCCCAGGAGCCAGAGGAGCTAGCACGGCGTCAGCGGCGGCACCCGGAGCTGAGTCAGGGTGAGGCGGTGGCCAGTGTCATCATCTACCGCACCCTGGCTGGGCTGCTGCCCCATAACTACGACCCAGACAAGCGCAGCCTGAGGTGAGCGGCTGGGGAGACGAGTAGTGGGGGGACAGGTCGGGTGGGTGAGGCACAGAGAGGGGCCAGGGGTTGGGGGCATCTCAGAGTGATTAGGGGCATCCTCCAGTCACGCGACTACTGTGGTGACTGTGTGCCCGCCTGCCCCGCGCCAGAGTTCCCAAACGCCCTGTCATCAACACGCCCGTGGTGAGCATCAGCGTCCATGATGACGAGGAGCTTCTGCCCCGTGCTTTGGACAAGCCAGTCACAGTGCAGTTCCGGCTACTGGAGACGGAGGAGCGGACGAAGCCCATCTGTGTCTTCTGGAACCATTCAATCCTGTGAGCCTGCACTGCCCTGCCCCCAAGGCTTTGGGCGGAGAGCTCAGGCCCCTGGGCACCCCACCCTTCTTGTCTCCTGACTCTGCCTCCCTCACGCAGGGTCAGTGGCACAGGTGGCTGGTCAGCCCGAGGCTGCGAAGTCGTCTTCCGCAACGAGAGCCACGTCAGCTGCCAGTGCAACCACATGACGAGCTTCGCTGTGCTCATGGACGTATCCAGGCGGGAGGTTGGACCCACCAGGGGTAGCTGCAGAGCTGGGGGTGGGAGCCAAGGGCACTGGACTGGGTGCTCAGGCCCCACCCTTCCTAATCCCTCTGGCTCTCTGCCACCCACCCTGCAGAATGGGGAGATCCTGCCACTGAAGACGCTGACCTATGTGGCCCTAGGGGTCACCTTGGCTGCCCTACTGCTCACTTTCCTCTTCCTCACTATTCTGCGTGCCCTGCGCTCCAACCAGCACGGCATCCAACGGAACCTGACTGCCGCCCTGGGCCTAGCTCAGCTGGTCTTCCTCCTGGGAATCAACCAGGCTGACCTCCCTGTAAGATGTTCCTCCTCACGCAGAAACCTTCCCCAGTGCCCAGCCCTCTCAGGCTCCCATATGCGTCCTCCCCAGCGGCCCCCTCAACCCCTGCTCCTGCAGCAGTGACTGAGCCAGCCTAGTGCCTGGCCCCAGTTTCCTCCTCTCTAGCTCCCCCTTACTTCCCCAGCACCCTAGAGGTACCTTCCTCTGGCCCAGACCCCCCCGAAGCACCTCCCAACACCCAGGCTCTCCTCCCGTCTGGCGAGAGCAGGACCCACACTCTGGGTGTGCCTTGGTCACTGACTGGGCGCGGCCTGGGCCCTCAGTTTGCCTGCACAGTCATCGCCATCCTGCTGCACTTCCTGTACCTCTGCACCTTTTCCTGGGCTCTGCTGGAGGCCTTGCACCTGTACCGGGCGCTCACCGAGGTGCGCGACGTCAATGCCGGCCCCATGCGCTTCTACTACATGCTAGGCTGGGGTGTGCCCGCCTTCATCACAGGTACCCCCACCCCTGATCCCGGGCCTTGAGGTTCTACATCCCTAGGGCCTACGTCCATCTTCATGCCACCTTCTCCCACTCCCATTCCAGGCCCAGAGGCCCACATCCCTACGCCCGGGCCAGGTTCTCCACAAGTATCCCTCTGGTTTAACTCAGCTATTGACACCCCCACTCAGGGACAGGGTCCCCCATCCTGGAGAGGACGGCATGGACAGATGGTGGGCAGAAGCCTTCATCCCCTGCACCTGGCCCTAGGAGCCCACTTGACCGCCTGACTGATTTCCAAGTCCCTGATCACCCCTTCCCCGCTGCTGTCACCAGGTCTAGCCGTGGGCCTGGACCCGGAGGGCTATGGGAACCCTGACTTCTGCTGGCTCTCCATCTACGATACGCTCATCTGGAGTTTTGCTGGCCCCGTGGCCTTTGCTGTCTCGGTAAGTGCTAGAAAGCGGCTGGGGGCGAGCAGGCTGAGTGTGACCTCAGGATCCCCTTTAGGAATTGCTGAGGCCTCCATAGGGTGGGGTGGAAGCTGTCTGTTCCCTGATGGTCCCCCTCACACGTCCCCCTCCCCTGCTAGATGAGTGTCTTCCTGTACATCCTGGCGGCCCGGGCGTCCTGTGCTGCCCAGCGGCAGGGCTTTGAGAAGAAAGGCCCTGTGTGAGTATGGGGTGTGGGTGCCTTGGCAGTGGACGGGCATCGGCATGGGAGGCCTCACGGCCAGACTCACAGCCCACCCCCTCCCCAGCTCGGGCCTGCAGCCCTCCTTCGCTGTCCTCCTGCTGCTGAGCGCCACGTGGCTACTGGCACTGCTCTCTGTCAACAGTGACACCCTCCTCTTCCACTACCTCTTTGCTGCTTCCAATTGCATCCAGGTACCTGGTCCGACCCATGCCCTGTGGGAGGCCGGTGGAATTGTAGGTGGGAGGCTTGGGTACGAGGTGCCTTAATAAGTGCTTAGACACTTGCTGCTTCTTGCCTGTCAGGGCCCCTTCCTCTTCCTCTCCTATGTGGTGCTTAGCAAGGAGGTCCGGAAAGCACTCAAGTTTGCCTGCAGCCGCAAGCCCAGCCCTGACCCTGCTCTGACCACCAAGTCCACTCTGACCTCGGTGAGGGAGCCAGGGTCAGGGAGGTGAAGGGGTCATGGGGAGTTGAGGGGGAAGAGGCAGGAGGGACAAAGGCTGTGATTTTGTCCCACTTTTTCTCCATCCTTATATCCTTTCCTGGAAGGAGGAAGGGGTGGTGAAATGGTATGTGTGGCCTGGGAAGAAGGGGCCTGGGGTCGGGGAGGGGGATTTTTGACTTGGGAGGGATGGGAGCGGGGCTTAGAATAGATGAGGGAGTAGCCAAGACAGGTAATCAGGTCATAAATGCCCCACACCTGAGAATCCCTTGTGCCTCTTGGTAAATCTTCTGTGCCTCCCAGAATGCTCTCAGGAGATAATTCCTGGTGCCATCTCTTGCCAGCAGACCCTTATACAGCCGAGCCCGGGGCACTTGGGGTACGTAGAACTGGCACAGCTATGGCAGAGCTACAACATTACTAGGCCCTGAAATGGGGGCAGCAAAGATGTGGGGCCTCTCTCTTCAGTCCTGGGCATGTGGCGGGGAGAACTTAGGGCAAGCTCCCTCGGCCCCTCCGCTTTCCTGGGGCCACCCCTTCCAGCTCACCCATGTACTGACCTCTCTGTTCTCTGCCTAGTCCTACAACTGCCCCAGCCCCTATGCAGATGGAAGGCTTTACCAGCCCTATGGAGACTCAGCAGGCTCTCTGCACAGCGCCAGCCGCTCGGGCAAGAGTCAGCCCAGCTACATCCCCTTCTTGCTGAGGTGAGCTCTGGTGATGGGACAGTTGGGGAGGGGAGAAGGGCACCGGGCATGCTAGACCCAGGCCAGGCTGCTAGGAGTTGCGTAGCACACATCATGGCCGACACGGTGGCAACTTGAAGTGGAAGCAGCGAGGAACATGGGGAAGGAACTGGAAAACCCAGAACAGAGAAGAGAATGGGACACCGGGCGAAGGGCCAGGCTGATGCCTCCAGCATGTCTTGTCTTCTTAGGGAGGAGTCCACACTGAACCCTGGCCAAGGGCCCCCTGGCCTGGGGAACCCTGGTGGCCTATTCCTGGAAGGTCAAGACCAGCAGCATGGTGAGGACGGAACCTCCTGACGGCCAGGGGTGGTGGAGGCGCAGCTGCCTAACTTTTGTTGAGGGTGGGCAGTGGCGGATGGGCTGCCTGTGATCTCTCCCGCACTTCCTAGATCCAGACACAGACTCTGACAGTGACCTGTCCCTGGAAGATGACCAGAGTGGCTCCTATGCCTCTACCCACTCATCAGATAGCGAGGAGGAGGAAGAGGAGGAAGAGGCGGAGGCCACCTTCCCTGGAGAGCCGGGCTGGGACAGCCTGCTGGGGCCTGGGGCGGAGAGACTGCCCCTGCACAGTACCCCCAAGGGTGGGTCAGCGCAGGGTTGTGGCCTTGGGGGCAGTGGGAGGGCAGAGGGGCTGGGATTCCTGGGCAGCAGGACTAGGGCGGCGACTCTCCTAGCTGTCTGTCTTCTCTGGGCCTCGTCTACTTCCTTTCTCCACCAGATGGGGGCCTGGGGCCCGGGAAGGCCCCCTGGCCAGGAGACTTTGGGATCGCAGCAAAGGACAGTGGTGGCAATGGGGCCTCTGAGGAGCGGCCGCGGGAGAATGGAGATGCCCTGCCTCGGGAGGGGTCCCTGGGTCCCCTTCCAGGCCCTTCTGCCCAACCTCACAAAGGTGAGCGGGGTATGCTCAGCTGCATGCTCCCCCATCAGCAACCTCACTCCTCACACTGGCCTGTGGCTGGCAGGGCTCTAGAGGGCAGCCCCATGCTCCTTCCACCTGCTCCTCATGGCACCCGCCCTCCGGCCCACAGGCATCCTCAAGAAGAAGTGTCTGCCCACCATCAGTGAGAAGAGCAGCCTCCTACGGCTACCCCTGGAGCAGGGCACAGGGTCTTCCCGGGGCTCCTCAGCCAGCGAGGGCAGCCGGGGTGGGCCCCCTCCCCGCCCTCCACCCCGGCAGAGCCTCCAGGAGCAGCTGAATGGGGTCATGCCCATCGCCATGAGCATCAAGGCAGGCACGGTGGATGAGGACTCGTCAGGCTCCGAGTGAGTGTGGCTGGGTGGGCGGGACAGGGTGCAGCCCCACAGAGGCCCTGCCTCCAGGCCTCCCAGGGCGCTCTGGTGGGCAGCGGAGTGTGGCCCAGGTCCCTTCAGGACACATGCCCACAAACATGACGCCCTGTGGGGTCGGCCCAGCCCAGCATCGGGCCAAGTGAGGGAGGGTGGGAAGCTGGGGTTGCTTTTCTGTTTCCTTCTGGTGAAAGCTTCTCACTGTCTCCTCTGCTCTGACTAACCCTCTGTCTGCCTTTTCTGTCACTTTCCTTTCCTGCCTCTCCAGATTTCTCTTCTTTAACTTCCTGCATTAACCCTGGGCCGGTGGTTCCTACACCCTGAGGCTCCCTTACGCTCCCCAGCTGCACTCATGCTCCCACTCCCGTCTTGTGCTTTATCCCGCCCCTGCTCCCCCTGCCTGCCTGCCTGCCTGCAGCAGCGACGAAACATCCATCTGAGGAGCCTGGGCCTTGCCAGGAGGGGCACCCACCCCACCCAAGGCCATCTAGTGCCAACTCCCTCCCCCACCATCCCCCTCACTGCACTTTGGACCCCTGGGGCCAACATCTCCAAGACAAAGTTTTTCAGAAAAGAGGAAAAAAGAAATTTAAAAAAGGAACTCCACTCTTCATGACTTCAGGGATTAATTTTTTTTATACGCTGGAAATTGACTCCCCTTTCCCTCCCCAAAGAGGATAGGACCTCCCAGGATGCTTTCCCAGCCTCTCCTCAGTTTCCCATCTGCTGTGCCTCTGGGAGGAAAGGGACTCTTGGGGGGCCTGCCCCTCGTTTGCCATCACCAAAAGGAAAGGACAAAGCCACATGCACCCAGGGCATCAAGCCCTGCGGGCCGCACCAGGCAGGCCTCAGTGCGGCGAGGGCGCAGGGCCGAGGGCACTCCTCACCCCGCCTGTGCCGCCCCTTCCAGGAACTGAAAAAGCCCTGTCCGGAGAGGGGGCAGAAGGACTTAGCGCCCCCAGACCCCCAAATGCTGCATGAACACATTCTGAAGGGAACCCATGCCCCTGGGTGGCGGCCGGGCCACCCCAGCCCCTCTCCTTTCCCTGAACTCTGGCCGTGCACTGCAGCCCGGGTGTTTGCTCAGTTCGCTGACCCAAAAGTGCTTCATTTCCCTGCCCGCCCCATGCTGGGGAAGGCCAGTCATGTGTTAAGTTGAGCTTCTTTGCTATTGTGTGGGTGGGACAGGGAGGAAGAGGACAGATGGGGCTGGCATGGTCGCCCCGTGCTGTCTCCAGCCCAGGTCTCCAGTCTGGGTTCCAGGGTCCACTCGCCCTCCTCTGAGACCAGACAAACCCCACTGACCTGCTGTGGCCTCTGAGACATGTTCTATTTTTATCCCCTTCTTGGAATTGGCTCTCTTCTTCGAAGGACCAGGTCCCTGTTCCTCTTTCTCCCCCTCACCACCCAGCTCCCTGCGAAGAGAGAGTTAATATATATTTTTTATTTATTTGCTTTTTGTGTTGGGATGGGTCCAGTCCCAGGGGGTCTGATGGGGCCATCAGTCAGGTCGGGTGTGTACCCAGCAGTCCTGGCGAGGGGGCCTCAGGCCCTTCCCCTTGCTCCAGGCTGTCATCGCCCCACCTCTCCCTCCCTCCTCAGTTTTGCCAACTGCTGTTCATGAGTCACCATTTATGCTGAGCATGTATTCCAGACTTGTCACCCATTTTACTCTGGAGCAGGTGGCTAGAAAAAGAGGCTATGAGTAGAAAAAGTGTTCCTATTTCTCATTTGTAAGGCTGGTCTCTGGCTTTTCTGCCATGGATTCTTTCCCTGGCCTCTCCCCTCAGCAATTCCTGCAAAGGGTTAAAAACTTAACTCGTTTTTACTACTGATGACTTGACTTAAAAAAATACAAAGATGCTGGATGCTAACTTGATACTAACCATCTGATTGTACAGTTTGATTGTAACTGTAAATACGGTAGCATTTTGTGCTTTGTTTTTTCAGTTCTCCATGCCACTGAATAAAACTAGTTCTGTGCGGGCTGAGCACTGTCATCCTTTCCTCCTGTGTGGGGCCCTCTCCTTGCGGCGCGGGGAGGCCTCGTCACTGGAAAACACGAGCAGGCAGGGCCCTGGAAGGGCCAGGTCAGGGGACTCAGATATCCTCTCGACACCCCCAGCAGTGTCCCCCAAATAGCCTCAGTACTGAGCCCACGTCCTGGAATTTCCAACGAAGATGTGGCTGTTAGCAGGAAAGTATGCTTCTCACCAGGACAGGAGGGACTTGTACGGCTGGAGAGGCTGCACAGAGCAGGCAGGATTCCAGCCCAGCCCCTTAGGGCTGAGTCCCGTCCTGGGAGCAGAATTCAGGAGGCAGGGAGGGCTGAGAGGCTGGTGGGAATTGAAAGGTGCTCAGTGACTAGGTACATCCTAACTTCATTCCTCTGGGCGGTCTCGTGTTTTTCCCCATCGGAAGTGAAGCAACTACTCATACTCTAGCCAGCTGTGTGCTCTGCCACATTACTTCCGTTCCCACGTTTTGTGTTTTTCGAAGGTCTGTTCAACAAACTAGATAGGGAGTTCACATGGGGGCCATAGAGGGGAGTTGTTAAGAACACAAACCCCGGAACCAGACTGAGTGACTGAGCCTTAGTTTCCCTGCCTGCAAAATGAGGATGATAATGGTTTGTGCCTAACTGAGCTTTTACGAGAATTAAATGAGTTGACACATGTTAGTGCTTAGAACAGTTCACAGTGCATAGTAAGAGACCAAGAAACCCTGGCTTCCTTCCCTGGTGCTACTGGGGAGGGGGGTGAAGGTAGAGTGCATAAAGAGAAAAGACAGAAAGCTCGACCCAAACGGAAGGAAGTAAGCAGGTAGTGAGCTAGAAGGGCAGCTGTGGCAGGCAGGCCTCCTCCCCCGCGGACGCTGCCTCCTGAACGTTGCTTAAACAGATCTGCAGTGGGATTGGAGGGGCAGTTAACGAAACCCTAGACTGACTTAGAGGGCGAAAGGAACATGCCTTGCCTTGTCCTCTTCGGCCACCAGGTGGCAACAGCACGCGGGTCTGCTGCTTGTTTTGCCTCTGAGGACCCACCGGGGCCTGGCTCACACGCAGGCCACACGAACATGCCATCTGCTGGCCACACCTAAGAGTGTGTCTGGGCTTGCTTCTGTCAGACACCAGTGCAGGACACGGTTGGGAGACGCACCTGAGGTCTTCCTGCCCCTGCCAAATGTTCTCCAGAGCCAGACACTCAGTGTCTGTCTCCACACACCCTCCCCCAGCTCAATGCTTGGAATCCCAGAGGCTCAGGGAAAGGTGAAAGTGTTGGCAGCTGTCACTGTGATATAGGTGAATGTGTTAAATGAACCTTAAGATCAGCTATAAAAAGAAGAAAGCCACGGGGGGGCCCCTGGCCCAGGAACAGGGGAAGGGCCTTTTAGTGCCTCAGAAGGGGGCCTATGGGCATGTAAACCTGGGGGGGCGGGGCACCAGCTGGAACTCACTCCCTTGGCCCAGTTGCCTGCTGACTTCCTTAAGTCAGGGCCTGGCCTCCAAGGAGGAAAAGTCCTCTCAAAACTCATAAGGAATTGGGCTGGTTCTGGCATTTCCAAGAATCGAAGGCTGTGAGAAAAGGGAGACCCTTAGTTAATCTGTTAAATGAATCTTTTGTCATTCATTTAACAAACACCACCCCCCCCATCTTGCACTCAAATATTTTTTCAATAAATGAATAGAACTCTCCACCACATACAAATCACAACACTAGGCACTGCAGAGGTTTATAAATCCTGGCGCCAGCCCTCAAGTCTAGTAGGGGTAAGAAGAGAACACCAACAATTCTAAAGACGTAAGGCAGAACATAACAAGGTGTTCAGGCATCTTCTGCCTGAGGCAATCAGCAAACCTGAACACCAGGGTACCCACCCGAGGGCCCCCTCATCCCATAAGTACAGCAGACAAGATGCTGAATTCCTAGGAGTACCCATTCTCTTGCCAGGAAAGGACACCCACGTTTAGAATATAAATAATAATTTATCAAGACGCTGGTCTGATAGCTCCTCCCCCGCGGACGCTGCCTCCTGAACGTTGCTTAAACAGATCTGCAGTGGGATTGGAGGGGCAGTTAACGAAACCCTAGACTGACTTAGAGGGCGAAAGGAACATGCCTTGCCTTGTCCTCTTCGGCCACCAGGTGGCAACAGCACGCGGGTCTGCTGCTTGTTTTGCCTCTGAGGACCCACCGGGGCCTGGCTCACACGCAGGCCACACGAACATGCCATCTGCTGGCCACACCTAAGAGTGTGTCTGGGCTTGCTTCTGTCAGACACCAGTGCAGGACACGGTTGGGAGACGCACCTGAGGTCTTCCTGCCCCTGCCAAATGTTCTCCAGAGCCAGACACTCAGTGTCTGTCTCCACACACCCTCCCCCAGCTCAATGCTTGGAATCCCAGAGGCTCAGGGAAAGGTGAAAGTGTTGGCAGCTGTCACTGTGATATAGGTGAATGTGTTAAATGAACCTTAAGATCAGCTATAAAAAGAAGAAAGCCACGGGGGGGCCCCTGGCCCAGGAACAGGGGAAGGGCCTTTTAGTGCCTCAGAAGGGGGCCTATGGGCATGTAAACCTGGGGGGGCGGGGCACCAGCTGGAACTCACTCCCTTGGCCCAGTTGCCTGCTGACTTCCTTAAGTCAGGGCCTGGCCTCCAAGGAGGAAAAGTCCTCTCAAAACTCATAAGGAATTGGGCTGGTTCTGGCATTTCCAAGAATCGAAGGCTGTGAGAAAAGGGAGACCCTTAGTTAATCTGTTAAATGAATCTTTTGTCATTCATTTAACAAACACCACCCCCCCCATCTTGCACTCAAATATTTTTTCAATAAATGAATAGAACTCTCCACCACATACAAATCACAACACTAGGCACTGCAGAGGTTTATAAATCCTGGCGCCAGCCCTCAAGTCTAGTAGGGGTAAGAAGAGAACACCAACAATTCTAAAGACGTAAGGCAGAACATAACAAGGTGTTCAGGCATCTTCTGCCTGAGGCAATCAGCAAACCTGAACACCAGGGTACCCACCCGAGGGCCCCCTCATCCCATAAGTACAGCAGACAAGATGCTGAATTCCTAGGAGTACCCATTCTCTTGCCAGGAAAGGACACCCACGTTTAGAATATAAATAATAATTTATCAAGACGCTGGTCTGATAGCCTCACATACTGTGAATTAAACTCTACTTAGGGCTTCCCTGATGGCGCAGTGGTTGAGAGTCCACCTGCCGATGCAGGGGACACAGGTTCGTGCCCCGGTCCGGGAAGATCCCACATGCCGTGCAGCGGCTGGGCCCGTGAGCCATGGCCGCTGAGCCTGCACGTCTGGAGCCTGTGCTCCGCCACGGGAGAGGCCACAAGCAGTGAGAGGCCCGCATACCGCAAAAATAAATAAATAAATAAACTCTACTTAAGTTGATCTGGACCTTCTAATAACATATGAAGCCTGGAAATGCCTAGAAAAAGGCAGCCTGTTCCCATCGAATGCCAACAAGGGGGCTAGTCATAGCCTGATTAGCTGGAATCTCAAGAGCCCAGGGCCTATTCAGACCCCTGCCTGGGAAGCCCATCCTGGCTCCCTCACTGGAATTACACAGGAGTTTACTCCAAATTTGTTAGAAACTGGAGCAGGATTTACTTCCACATGTATTCAGAATATAAAAATATACTCATTTTATTTTAGAAAAATGCAGACCAATGGAGCAAGCTTATCATAAACTGGCCTGTTAGGAGTCACAGAATCCACAGGAAACAAGTTCTGGAGACCAGATGCCTGCCTCTGCCTCTCCAAACAGGCCTGAGTCCAGCAGAGGATGTTATTCAGGAGGACTGCTCCTTGGAGAGCAGGGAGGTTAGCTACAGAGGCCATTCACATGTAAATGTCCAGCAAACCAAAGCCTGGGATGAAAATCAAACTCTGTGGAGCTGGACACAAGAATGGGGGTGGATGAGGACAAACCACTCTCGAGCATTTCTTATTTTCTGTTTAACTTCACCACTGGGAGGCAACCTCTTTTTCCTATCTTGTTTCAACTGAGAGTTTGATTCCCCTCCAGCTCAACCCGAATCCACCCTACCTCCCATGGTCTCTACTCCTGGAGCACCAGCCATGGTGGCAGCTCTTCCTTCTATCCCTGGGCCAGAATCTGCTGGAGTCAGGCCTGCCTCCAAGGAGAGAGCTTGGGAAGCTGAATATAGAGGTGAGTCCAGGCAGTGACTATAGTAGTTTGCTACTGAATTCTTGCTTGCTGTCCTGATCTCTTTACCTAAAGAGAGAGAAGAAGGAACTGCTTTAAATTGCCCTTCTTTCACAAGCCCATTTGTCACCAGCTGAGTTCAACTTCAGGAAGAAATGGGACTCCCTGCCCCTCCAGGCTCCCCTCGTCATCCCCATCAAGGGAAAAAGAGACAGCATCTCAACCTGTCTTACCTGGTAGGTCCTGGGACTGCAACTTTCCTGGGGGGCTGCAGATTGCTGCGACCGGCACCAGGGATGGGAAGATTTGGTCGCTGAGAAACAGGAACTTGATGGGTGTTAACAAAAGACATGAGTTAGCAGAAGGTTCAAGTGACCTTCTCAAAAAGAAATACTGGATGAAGGCAGAGTGAGTTTGGGATTAGTGCCTTTCTTCCCACCCAAGATAAAAAACATACGGTATTTGAAAACTGAGGCTCAAACTCTGCCCAGGCCCATGTTCTCTCCTTAACTCAGCCTTCCCATCTTCAAACAGAGCTGTAATGAGGGTGGAGAAAGTCACTGCTACCAACTCTGGGAGGGTGCGTTCATGCTGGGCAGGGGTAGGTATTCTTCCTCCTGATTTCTTATCCTTATGGCCATTCTTCTCACCTCTGTGCCCTGCGGCACTTGGTCTTGGAAGTCCTTTCCGAGCTGGCAGGGAATCTGAAGGAAGGGCACCTTTGCTGGATGGTACACTCCGGCTGGTGAGTGGCATCCTGCTGGCAGGCCTGGGAATGGCCGACGGAACAGGCAGTCGACTGGAAGGCTTAGCAGCTGCTCCCTGTGGCCGAGACAGGCGCTGAGAGTTGCTGGTAGAAGGCTGTGGAGCCAAGACTGGTCTGACAGAGGTAGGTGGGCCTGGCGGAGAGGAGCAGAGGAATTTTAGGGTCAGCTCCGCATCCTCCCTCCTCCCACTCACCCACAGCTTTGCTGCCCAGGTCTTCTCACTTGCTGTTGCTCTCCCACTGGGCCCGGCTTTCCCCCGGACTGGAGGAGTTGATCGGGCAAGAGGAGAAGATGCTGGGCCTTTGGATGCAGGGAACAGATTGCAAGTGGGCGACTCCTGAAGCACAAAGAGAGGGGAAATAAAGGACTAGAATGGAAAAATAATCTGTTTTGCTGGCTGATTAAGGGACAGAGGTGGAGAGCTGCCTAGATCCCAGTAAGGAAAAGAAGTTAGCTGCCAACATCGTCATCATCATCACCAATGTCATTTATTGAGAGCTGACTATAAGCATTATAGAGCTCACACACAGACGCGGTGGTAAGTGCTTTGCTTATGGTACCTCGTTTAATTCCAACAATCCTATGAGATAGAATTTGACTATTTCTATTTTACCAACAAGGCAACTGCTCTATGCCTATACTGAGTCAGGCACAGTGTTGGGGGCACACATCTAACCCAAACCCTCTACACTCACCCTCTTCATGCTGGAGGGCCTCTTTCCAGATGTTGCTCGAAGAGCCCTGACTGACACCTTCCTATCGCTGCTCCGGAGTCGGGGTGTCAGGCTGCTTGGGGAGGGGGTGCTCCGAGCCAAAGAGCTCACGGTGGGCAGCAGGTCTCGGACAGGACTGTCCTTGAGCACAAAGGTCTCCCGCCGAGGGCTGGGCTTCACCCTTCGAGGCCCTGGGCCCTCACCGGTGTTCTCCCACTCCTGCAGGGCACACTGTTCCAGATGAGCTGCCAGCCGGTTGGCTTCACTGAGGATTTCTTCCAGCTTCTCTGGGCTGAGGGGGCCTAAACTGAGCCTCAGACTCTGTGGGGCGGGGGCCACTGCATTTGGGTCACTTCGATGGGAGAGACCTCGTCGGAGGGGTTTCTCCGGAGTCACCGACACTGCTGTATCTTCTTCCTCTCGACTGCGAAAGAAAACAAATCAGGCACCTTGCCCACATGGAGAAGAGCAGGAGACTACAAGGGAGACTGGGCAAAACCCCCACTACAGAGCTAGGAACACGCCCCCAAACCCCGATACCCGTGCTGGCTGTGAGATCTAAGTAACGAGACAGCCAGTTCTAGGAGGCCTTCAGCACTTACTGACATTGGGAATTATGCCAGGATGAACATGAAGCAAATCCACTTACCCTTCTTCTTAACACCCTGAAATCTCCTTCCAGCTTATCCCTTCTCCCCTTCCCCAGTAGTGTCATAGGGGGCGAAGTCAACCAGCCACCCAGAGCCCCAGTGCACCCAACCTTGCTAAATTACCAATCCAGACCTAAGGCCAATAATTCAGCAGTAAGGTGTTAGAGACAACCATTGTTGGAAGAAGGTAAGTAGGATAAAGAGTCTACTACCTGTCAGATGGTGACAGCCCCCCAAAGTCCAAGGTCTCATCTGCTATAAACTTTACATCTGTAGGGGAGGAAAGAAGGAATGCCAGCCTTTGGTCCCTAACACGGCTCTCAATCACAGGGCCTCATTCTTCCCTCCAGCGTTTCCTTACCTTCTTCTAAATCTTCCATGTTCCAGCCAGCAGGAGCAAAAGTCAGCTTAGACCCCGGAGCTGGAGAGAAAATACACCTTTCCTCAGGTCTCCATCCTGCCCAAGGCCTCCCAGCTAGACTCGGTGCAAGCCAGGGGCTGGGAGTCACGCTGAAGGTAAAGAAGGCGTTCCAGCAGCAGCACCTGCCCCTGTAACTGAGGTACTCTTACCTCCGGAGCAAGTTCCGACAGATGCCCCCATCCTCCCATCTCCTTCCGCACATTGGCCCCCGCCCCACTGCGACCCGACCTCTTCTCGCTGGGGCGGTCTACGCGCCCCATCCTCCTCCCCAACATCACCCTCCGGGTTCTTCCTCTCCCCAAGCCATCTTTCTACTCCCCGCGGCACCACGCCCACACCACACCTTCACGCCACCCTCACTTTTCACTTTCCGACTCGCCTCACCTCCCGCGGAAGGTGCTTTCCTCCCACAACCTAGCCCCGGGAACCCGCTCCGAGGGGGCGGGGCGCCTTTCGAATCTCTCAGGCCCCACCCACTCCTACCACACGCGCTCAATGATTGGTGAAGGCCAGCATCCTCCGCCCTTGTGGGGCGGGGCGGTGGAGGGGTAGCCGGCCGGAAGTCCGCAGGTGGGGGCCGAGTGGGAAGCCGTTCCAAGAAAGGCTTCATTTGGAGGGCTGAGGCGAGGAGGCCGCGAGCGCGCTTGCTTGCCCGGGAGACCTTGTTCGGCTTCCCTCCCGGAGCCAGGCCTGCGAGGGGCGGGACCTCGCGGCGGCGCGCGAGGGAACGGGCCAATGAGTGAGAGTTTCGCGACCTGCCGTCCCCCTCTTCTCCGCCCCCTCCTTCTCGTGCTGGGCAGAGCTGAGCTTTGACGCCCCTTGCGGCCGTCGGCCGTAAAACTAACGATCTGCCTGAGGAAACTCGTTGTATTGGGCTCACTAGGCTCACTTCATTCGGAAGCGCAGTGTTAGCCTGATCCCTCAGGTGTATTCACGGAAGCAACTAAACATTTATATTTTAGGTATATTGAGGTTCTCTAAGACGTACATCTTCCATCGGCTTTTTAGGCGAGAACATTCGGAACCTGAGGCATCCAAGGTGTGAAGAAAACTATGGGCTTTTCAGACAAGGAGATTTGGGTTCAGATTCAACCGTGGCTCCACTGTTGACCAGTATATTGAGTATCTTTGACCTCTCTGAGCTTATGTTTGACCCCTCGCTTATCTAAGAGGATCGTGACCGTCGCAGTACATTAGGAGGATAGTTATGAACATCAAGTTTTATACCGTGTGCCTTCCTCTAAATTAAAAGCTGTGGTGTTAAAAGCTTAAGCCTACTTATTAGGGATTTTCTTTGTTGTTTCCAAGGGTTGCCTGTGAATAGACTGGGCCACCAGTCTTCTCAGAAATATTCTAAAAATTTTAAGTTAAAAGTCCCGAAAAGAATGGTTGAAGAGCTTTCCCGTAAACAAAGAGCCTAAGCTTTTAGTCTCCAGAGTTTATGAGCATTATTTTGGCGGTTTATAGGCTTTTTGTTTACTTCCTAGTTTTTAGTTGTGAAGTTGAGGTGGTGAGGTTGGCAGGAGTGAGATGTTACAGTAATAAATGCCGCAGGGAGCGAAGGAGCCTTGGAATTTAGTAGTGTGATAAGGAAGAGGGTGGGGAGACCCAGAACTTGCAAAAGCTTATGTGAGGAAGAGCCCAGAGAAGAGGATTGCCTCTTTTTCCGTAGGTTTCCTGGTGACAGTGGAATTTCAGTTGCTTGTAGGTTTCAGATTCTTTAGAGGTAAGAAAACCAGAGCCAGTAGCTTCTCTCTCTTCAGGCAGGTAGTGGAGATCAGAGGGAAAGAAGCTGTTAATTAACTGCATTCCGTCTTCCCCTAGGAGCAGCCTGAGTAGGGAAATTCTTCACGCACCTTCAGGTGAGTGGAAGAGGCAGTTTTAGCAAGTTGGAAGTTAATTTCTTCTAAGGAAACTCATCTCCAATTTTCTGTCACCAAATTATGATTTTGAAAGCTGTTGAAGAAAAAAAGCAATGGATCTGCTTTCTCTTCCATCAGAATGACAACAAAGCCAGAAAATATAGATTTCAGGCACAAGAATTCTTCCCTCAGCGTAAGGCCACTAATCTGGGAAATAACGTGTGCCCTTCAGCTCAACTCCAAAATGGTATGTATGAATAAGAGTTAAAGATTTTGGGTAAATTATGAAGAAATGAATTAATGAAGAAAGTATACCCCCTCCCAGGCACATGGTAAGCCTTAGTTGAGAAGTACTTTGAGCATAGTGTTGAGTGCATAAATGATAAACTTAAGGATTGCAGTGCAGTTCTCCTTGAATGCTGGGAAGCCTCTTGGTCACTGTGTACGTGACTGGCTGGCTCGGGGACTCTGGCCCCTGCTCCCTAATGGCCCTCTCAACATTCTCAGCCGGGGTTCCGCAAGTGCCTTAGACCCTACAAATGATTTGTTTGACTATTTTCTCAGTTTTCCCAAGGATGCTACATAACTAGTAACATTCTTTATGCATAGGAAGAAGTTAATTTATGACATACAATGAATGCCTTGGGGCACTGGGACTTTCTTATAGCACTCCAGTTGAGAAAGGCTGGAATAGGTACTTGGCCTCAGCTGAAAAGAGGCCTTTGGTCTGAACAGAAAAGCTCTTCTTCACACTCAGCCAAAACATATCCACTTCCTCCTCAAAACCTTGCCTTATATTTACTGCCTCCTAGAAATTTTTTCTTTCTTAAACCCATGATTCCAACCCACACCAAAACAGTGGGGGTCCCTGGGTGAGAGATAAGAGGAAATAGGGAAGACTTGAATTCAAACAGACGTGATTCAAATCTTAGAACTTCTCCTTTCCAGCTACATAACTTGGAGCAATTTATAAGCTTCAACTCACTCATTTGTAAAATGAAGATTAAAAGAGATAACGCCTGATACGTAGAAGGCTGTTTCAGTTATGTATTATTGTGCAACAAACCACCCAATATTTAGTGGTCTGAAACAACGGCAACTATTCATCTGCTCATGATTTTACAGTTTGGGCAGGGCTGTGCAAGGACAGCCTGTCTCTACATGAGGAGTAGATTAGGTTTGACTAGGGTTGAGGGGTCCAAGGTAGCCACACATGTCTAGGGCTGTGGTGCTGGCTGTCAGCTGGGATGCTTTGTTGTCCTCCACGTGGCCTCCCATAATTCAGTAATCTATCCTGAGATGCTTTACATGGGAGCTGACTTCCAAAAGCAAAAGCAGAGACTAGTAGACCTCTCAACTGGCATAGCATCACCTCCACTACATTCTTTTGGTCAAAGCAGGGCACATGGTCAGCCAGATTCAAGGGGGGAGAAAAAGACTCCAACTCTTGGTGGAAAGAGCACCATGACCATTCCAGGATGGGAGGAATTGTTGCTATCTTTTGCAGATTCCATCACAGAATGCCTTCAGTATCTTATTTGTTATAGAAATGAAAACGTGTAAGCAAGAGCACATCACTTTTATTCTTTCCCCAGGGCTTAATGAGACTCTGCACTGGTTTCTTCACTGTCTCCCAGCCCTCAGATCTTAGTGCTCTGTCTTTAATTAGCTATGTGTGTATTTATGTGTCCTGCTGTCTGTGTCTCTGTGATAGATGTGCATCCTGTTTTCCAACTTATACTGGAAAGCATAGAGAGGAAGAGAGCAGGTCATCTTGAGCATCCCCCCTTGAGCACCTCATACTGTATAGAGTTGTCATAGACTGTCTAGAGAAAAGGACAGTGTTAGGAACCTCTGTGGAAGAGAATGTAGTTATGGGAAGAGAAAGAGGAGTCTGGGGGCCCGCAGATTCCATACAGTCTGGCTAAAGGATTCCAACTTTCTCAATGGTTTTCTATATAGAAAGGCTCAAACAGATGGACACTTATGCAGCGAGGATCCACACCTTTATTTAGATTAGTCCAAACAGACACTATGCTGGAGCTCCTTAAGAACACAGTCTCTCCACAGGCTTCCTGGAGGCACAGAAAAGAGAGGGTATGTTGTGGCCATAACGGCAAACAGTGAGAGCTCATCCAGGCTGCTGAGGTGACCTCCTTTCATGGTCCCTGGGTCCTGTGCTCTGAACTCTGTATTTACCCTGCTTCGTTGCTGGCACTGACCAGGAGAAATGGAAAAGGGCACTAAGAGTAACAAGGATAACACCAACACAACATGACATTAACCTTAACCTTAACCTTAATGCAGAGAAGGAATTGAGGGATGGTGAGAGAACTGGCTGTGCAAGCCAGCTGGCAGAGAGAGATCTCCTGAGAAGCTTGTACTTTTTTTTTTTTTTTTTTTTTTTTTTTGCGGTACGCGGGCCTCTCACTGTTGTGGCCTCTCCCGCTGCGGAGCACAGGCTCCGGACGC
>NW_006774564.1:2375322-2421554 GCF_000442215.2 Lipotes vexillifer | reverse complement strand
TTTTTTTTTTTTTTTTTTTTGGTACGCGGGCCTCTCACTGTTGTGGCCTCTCCCGTTGTGGAGCACAGGCTCCAGACGTGCAGGCTCAGGCTCAGCGGCCATAGCTCACGGGCCCAGCCGCTCCGCGGCATGTGGGATCTTCCTGGACCGGGGCACAAACCCGTGTCCCCTGCATTGGCAGGCGGACTCTCAACCACTGCGCCACCAGGGAAGCCCAGAAGCTTGTACTTTTAATGCATCCGTCAAGGCTTTCATTTGCTAAAGATCAGTGAGAGGCTTAAATAAATGGCTTCTGGGATGGAATTAATTCTTGGGTTTCATTGACCAGTCAGAGGAGATGTTGGGAACCAGTTCTTTTTAATTCTCTCATGAGCTTCCTTTTCACCCCACTCATCAGTTTGTACACAACATTTCTGCTGTGAGTGATTTAGAGTCTGAAGGAGTTATCAAATTCTAAATGATGGTCTGAGTTGCCCTTTGCCAGTAACGTGCTACTTGGGACCACATTCCCCACATGTTCAATTATTGTTGACATATAATGATAACAGTGGTTTTCTTCTCTTGGAAGGGAAGGAATCCAAAATCTTCAAAGTAAAAAGGAAGCAAACTCATCTGGTTTTCACCATGCTTAAGATACTGAGGTAGAAACACTTAATTGATAGGAACACCTTCCTCTCTCTTTTTCTGCCTTGTGATGGTGGTGGTGACCTCGGCCATCCTCCACTCCTGATTGTTTTCCTTGACACCTTTTCTTACAGCACCTGCTCACTCCCTCCCACAAAACCCCCTTACAGTTAGGTAGATGCTATCACTCTTCTTCAGAGGGCCGCTAGGTTTAATTCCTGTCATCAACTTGAGGAGTACAGATACATAGAGGATGTGACAAAAGTAGACCTCATCTATGGTAAATTCCCTCCACAGATGATAGTGTTCACTTACAAGAAAAAAAGTGGTTAAAAGAAAAGTGGTTGCCAGTGAGTGTATGGTTGAAAGGCTCAGGAATATATATCTGTCTCAGACTCAGCAACACTAGCCATAAACATGAAATACTCCATTCAGATCCCCTGTACCTCTCCTTACCTTCCTCAGAGTTGCCCATGTCTGCTTAGCGTGCCTCAATTAGGAGCTGCAAAATTCAGACATCTCTCTGTGTTGACATCTCTCCGTTTTAACATCTCAGAAATCTCTGGGAAACCTTTCAGAGCATCGAGAAGGGATATACTTCCAGGTTTCGGGGGAGTCCATGGTGCTAATTAGGAGTCTATGCGGAGGGAAGAATAGGACATGTAATGGCCCATTCATTCCTGAGTCATGCTGCACATGCTTAGAAAGTGCCCACTGTGTACCAGAAACTGGGCTGGACACTGGGGGACAAGGTGAATAAGATGGTCCCTGCCCTCACAGTGCTCACAGTTTATGGGGAAACAGATCAGTAAATAGATAATTATAAAACAATATTCTAAATGCAATAATGGCAATCTGAGCAAGGGGACAGGAATGGATAAATGAATGAATACTTTAAAAGCGGTAGAGAGGACATGCAATATTCCCTTTTAACCAACTAGAGACGAAAGTCCTCTGGTTTGTTTAAAAGCCCAATAAAAAGCTACAGCTTTCCTGGATTGAGTCAGATTGTATAGTTTAATGAAAAATGATCTGGGTAAGGTCCAGCAGACTTGGCCTCTTTTCCACCATAGTGCCAACTCCTCAATTAACCAGCACTGGAAATTGCAGGTAAACTGATCAATCACCTCCCTGTGCTTTAGGTTTCTCCTTTGCAAAGTGGAAATAGTGATTCTTCCTATATTACAGAATTATGATGGAGAGAAATGAGGAGTGGATGATAAAAATGGCTCCTAAAATACATCCTGATGATGACAGTGATGAGAAGGCCTGAAGGGGAAGCAACCTGAGCCCTTCTCCATCTAGGCTTGTGTCTCTGCCCTCGACTTTCCCACCTGTGGAGAGAGGAGGTGATTGCACCCTAAGGTGCGAGTTCTGCCCGGACCTTTCACATCCACCCGACAGTCTACTGACGCCTCCCCCAGGGGGTTAACGGCCTTGCAGGTGTAGATGCCCCCGTCAAAGGGGCCAGGCTTGTGGATTTCTAGGGAGCAGATTCCCAGGTGAGTGAGGGCTCTGTACTTGGGGTTGCCTTGGATATCCATCTTGTTCTTTAGCCAGATGATCTTTGGCTGGAAGATAAAGATGAGGGGGGTGAGTCAGGAGCAGCCAACAGGATTCCAGCCCCCCTGCCAGAGAGACAGCTTTGAATCTCGTGCCCAGTTGCCAGCGGGTCATTAAGTGACATCTTCATATATGAGGAACAAACACTAAAAGCAAAACTGGAAACATTATCCACATCAGCCTGTCTTGGACACCAGTGCCCTGAGTGTTCCTATGTAATGTGCTGTGGAAGAGACAGATGATGGTGACGGGAACAAATGTTTTGGTTAGAATGTTCTTCGACACAGCTAAGGTTAGAGCAGAAGCAGAAAGCAGCACAGCCACCCACAGACCTCCTTGCTCACCTTGGGGGAGGCATGGACGCAGCAGAAGAGCTGGGTGTCACAGCCAGTGACTGTAGTGCAGTCTGCCAGAGGCTGGGTGAACTTCGGGGCTTCTGAGAAATCTCACTGGACAAACCGCTCGGTCATGTAAACAGTAGCTGAGGGGACCAAGAAGGGCCTTGGTGTAGTGCCTGAGAGCCCCATCCGTCTTCAACTCTTTCTCCTTAACTCTTCCCAGCTCCGAGTCTCGGTGCTTTACCTGCTTTCTGGATGTGGGCCGGGTCGGCAGTGACAGAGGCTGTCTGGCTGAGCCCACACTGGTTCTCAGCAAAGACTCGAAACGCATAGGAGTTGCCGACGATGAGGTTGGAGACTGTGCAGCTGGCACGGTGATAGCGCTCCAGCACCGTGAGCCACAGCTGTGGGGCCCCGGAAGATGCCTGGAATGAGACCCATGTTTTGGCAACTCACTCCACCCCAGCCTACTGCATGGAACTACCAGAGCCCCATTCCAGAATGTGCTGTTCCTCCCTCCCTCCATCCCAGCTGGGCCTCACCCCAGATTTGGTGTCAGCCTTTTGCACCGCATATCCCAGGAGTACGTTCCCGTGTCTTGGGGCAGAGTCCACTCCAGTGTAGCGCTGGAGCCCCAGACATCCACCAACTTGATACTCTGAGGAGAGCCTGGCCTCTTTGAAAGGGCCAAGCATGGCAGTGGGCATGGCACGCCTCACACGCCAGGACATTACCAGGAGGGGCCCCTCCGCTTCTGCTCGGCCACCCCTCCCTTCACCCACCACTGCGTCCCACAGCCCCGCTTCCCTGGCTCTCTGTGCTGATTCCTCTTCAGGCTGGGGTGGGAGCCCCCGAGGACCACGTCATCTCCCATTCCCCCCACTGTACCGATCACCAGGGTGTCAGTGGTGGCAGTGGCCTCCAGCCTGCCCAGCTGCACATGGAGCTGGTAGTGACCCAAGTCAGCACACTGGGCCTCTCGGATGAAGAGGTTGGAGTCCCGCTCCCCATTCCGCATGCTCACATGACTGGCATCCAAGGCACAGCCGTCATGCGTGCAGATGGCTTGAGGTTGGGGTTTGCTCTGAGAAATGGGGAGAAGGCTGTGAGCTGCCCCGAGAGGCCTTTTGCCCCTCCCGGCTGCAACAGGGGTCAGATCCACCAGGTCCACGTGGTGACTTGACTCGCAGCTGCAAATTCCTTGAGTGAGAGGTTGGTGGACTGTCCCAGCGGACTTCCATCTCTCAGCAACAGTCTCAAGATCATGGGAAAGGGGGATGGCTTTGAGTCTCCCTGCCTCTGAGAGTCTAGGTCATGGACACTCAGGGCAGCTGGGACTAAAATTAGCTGCCCAAACTCCTGAGAGCCCTCCAAACTGAGAGCTCCCAGACCCCTGCTGACTGAAGGGCATGGATTAGCCTTACTACATCACCTGGGCATGCCCCACCTGACCTGACCCCAACACCCCGCAGGAGTGCTGATGGAAGGGCTGTTTGGCCTCACACTTGGTGACATGCCCCTTCCATCCAAGGCTAGGACGACTGTCCCACTGCTAGCAGGACTCTTGTTTTTTGTCTCCAAATCAAAACCCTGGCCTGGCTCCAGTCATGGACTCAACGTGGGGCTGTCATGATCACCTGGAACGGGATTAGTAGATTCAGAGTGTCTCCAACCTTCCGGACGTAGGTCTGCCTCTGGGCCTGAGGTAGCCAGATCTTGGGGTGCTCTGTGTGATGGAAAGAGAGAGAACGAGGTGGTGAGCCTCCCTGCGGGGAAGAGGAGAGCTTAGAGGACGTAGAAGTGGATGCTGCATCTAGCTGTGCTCCATGGCCAGGTGACCCAGGCAACACTCAGCAAATTAAGCCCTCTCTCGGGGAATGGGAAGATAGCTCCCATTGTCTCACTGGGATTTAGGGATAAGCAACCAGCTGTGGGATCCTGTAGAGAGAGTTAGTCTCAGCAGAAAGAGCACTGAAGCGCGAGCCTGACACCTACTTCTTTTAATTGGTAACTCTCCACCATCGACTTTTCATCAACTGAGATTTCTTGTTTGTGCACAGACCAGTCCAGTCCGAGTGGTCTGTCTTTCCACGCCTTTTCTACATTTGTCCTCAACAACACTCCTTTTTTCAAGGCCACTTTCAATGTCAATCCTGACCCCCAAGTGTCCGCCCCGCTGCCCAGTTTGGTGCCAGACCCCGAGGAGAAATCTTTATATTCTGCACACACCCTGGCCCCACCAGGACAGCACTGATGTCACTGCAGAGGGAGCTGGCGTCTGGTCCCTTCTCTGCAGGGCTGCCCTGTTCAGGGGCCTGCACAGTGTCTTCCAGTCTGTGGAGGATCACTTTGTACAGTCAGAATCTGGGAAAGATTAGGTCCACTGCTTACTCCCCCTTGATCTTCCAGGCGTGTTCCAGTGAGAAGAGAGATTAGATTATGTTTATTGGCTTCCAGGATGAAGACAGGAGATGCTCAGGAAAGTGCTGAGTGTAAGTTTGGGGAATGACCAGGTGTAAGTTCCTCTCAGGATGCCTCCGGCAGCCTTGGCTGAGGAAGTGCAAACATCCCACCTGGGTTCCTTTCAGGTCCTGGCTGAAATCTACTCCATTTTCCAGGCTTCTGGTGCTACTGCTTCCTCCTTTCTCAGGCAGAGACAGTCCCCCGCTGCTGTAGTCTTACAGGGAGTGAGACAGTCTCAGTTCCCGCCAACTCCCCAGCCTCCCGGCTCCTTCATTCCTATCAGTTGGAAGAACTCCACCCCAGCACACAACTGTGGCAAACAGCTTGATAGCAGAGTCCAAACTTTTTGATAACACACATTTCCCTGTAAATACATCCCTGAATATTCACCCCAATGTATGTATGTTTACTTACAAATTGAACTGTTTAAAATGTACATTACATAATGCAGAATTTGAATGGTGAAATTGAAAATAAAATAAACGAAGGGTCTACGAAGCTCTTCCTATACCTCAGTTTGTAGATCGTTGTTTAGAGACCAGGAACTTCCGTAGTCCGCCCTGATTAGCATCTCGAGATAACTTGGGCTTTGTGGATGAATATAGACAGAAATATTCAGTGCATGCTGTCCATTTTATTTACCTAGTTTCCTTTTTCACCATGTGGCTTACGTTTTAACCTGGGTTGTGCTGTCTTAGGCTGCGCCTCACCCCTCTACCCTGACAGAAGTGGGAACTGCGTGGTACAGGGCCTCCAGTGCTCTGAGCGCTGTCCTGCCCGTACGGCCCAGGGCCTGAGGCCTCAGCAAGGACCCAGCTCGGAGCCCAGGCAGCTGAATGACCCTGCTCGGCTGCCCTCTGTTCGACTTTGGCAGTTTGGGTGGAGGCGGAGCATGAAGAACAGAAGAAGTGTTGTGTGATGTGTTCCTTTCCTGTGGCTATCTTGGCAAGCGACCAAGGAGTTGAGAACAGGCGGATATGACTTCAGGGTTTTCTGCAAAAAATTCAAAAGGAGGGTCAAAACCTCATCTTGTTGGGCTTGGTTCCCCACTGCTAAAGTGGGGACCTAACACTTCACGCTTGCCGGGGAGAGGGCTGGGGAGAAGCCAGCTCTGCTGTCCCTTGCTCTGCCTACAGAACCTCTGAGTTAGCAAGGACCTTGGTGAGCACCCAGAGCAAGGAGAAGACTGGAAGGAAAGGGCTGGGAGAGAGAAACAGCTTTGCTGTTGACCTCACGGCTGGTTGTGAAGTTGTGCTGGCACCGTCTAGGAACGTGTGTCTGAAGGACCTGTTCTCTGAGCATGACAGCATATCTGTCCACTTACCTGCCCTTCAGTGTCCACCTGGGACTGGGCACCACAGTCAGGGCTCCTGCAGTGATCTTGCCCCTGGAGGGAAGAGGCCAAGAAGGGAAGGCAGGGGGCCACACTCAAGGATTAAAAAGGCTGATGTGAGGAAAGGAACCCAGGCTGTCACTCCTGGAAGAGGTACCAGTTGAGCCCTGCTCTGCTTACACCTCAGGTAGGAAGGGGGCTTCTATAGGTTGGTGCATGCTGATGTATATAGTATTTGTTCCCACTTAGTCTTTCCTAGAAAAGTATCTTGGAAAAGGTTAGCATTGTTTCACTTGAACTAAGGAGAAAAATGAAAGAAAGAAGTTTATGTGGAACGTAAGCTAAGATGGGGGGATTAGGAGGAGGATGAGCAGAATGGCCCTGAGATCCAGAGGGGATGCCAGCAGGGGGCAGAGACAGAGGAGAAAGGCTGACAGCCAGGATGGTGGATTCTTCCTCCCTGGAGGGCTCCTGGGCCAGTTCTTTGCTTAGAAGTGGGATTCCCTGACAAGATGGTGAATCAGTAGGGGACAAACTTAATTTACTATTTAGAATGTTCCAAGTCTGAGGACTAGTAGGCGAGGATTCTGCTCTCAGCAGTCTCCCAGCCCCAGTGGGAGGGCAGAGGATGGGCTTAAGGCTAAAGCCGCTGACAAAATATGGGAGGTGACAGAGAGTGTGTGACAGCTCCAGGTGCCTGGGCTGCAGCAAGCTCTTCCCCAGCACACCCCAGGCCTTGAATCTGCCCAGCAAACAAGAGCAATCTGATCCCTTGCTAAGAGTGTTAATAGGAGGGCTCATCTGGGACATCTCTTTTCACACATCCACAGTCAAGCGAGGTGTTAATTGTACTGACCTTGGAGAAACATGGCTTTCCCTGATGCCCAAGGTCTTTCTCCTCCTCATATGCCAGGAGGGATGTGAACCAAAGGCTACAGCCCTAAAGCAGAACCTCGGGTTTCTAAGACCAGGTCTGAGACAGCCGCAGTTTGTCTATAAGATTTTCTCCCTTCATGGAGTCTTAGGTAAAAGACATTTTGAAAAGTCCTTTGAGAGCCCTTGGCTTCTGAGCTGTGTTGCTCTCAGCACTGAATTTCTCTCAGACAGAATACTGTCTTAAAAAGGAGTGGAGAGGAAACTACTTAAAGTCCAGAGATCTCGACTTCTCTTGATTAGAAAATCCTTCCTAATTCTACCGAATTTCATCCTGCTGAGGTTCATGCCCATCTCCTTATTCTCTGCTCGTGGGAAATAATTGTTCCCATCCTCTCATAACCTGGTTTCACATGGCTAAAGACTTTCTGCTAGCGATTCCCTAAGGTCTGTGTAGTTCAGATTGATGGTATTAATTACGGCCCAGAGAATGAAGGAACAAGATAGACACATTGAAAGAGTGGAGGAGTGTGTGCGTGTGTGAGTGTGCAAGACTGCGAGTTCGTGTGCATGTGTGCACACACATGCACAGGCCTGTGTGAGTGAACAGTTACCAAAAGAGGGCAAATGCACAAGGCAAGCTATGGCTCCCAAAAAACCCAGGGATTTCCAGGGATCCAAAAAATACCAGCATTTCTTACAGAAGCATTAGCAGATGCATGGGGTGTGGCCTTGACCTTATCAGAAACTTGTCTGGAGGAGTGTGGTGGGAAAGAAATGTGGTGACTTCAAAAAAAAAAACCCAAAAACCTTGTGAAGGACAAGAGTGTCACTTCCTTGAAGGCCATAAAACTAAGGTCAGAAAAAATAAAAGGACATAGAAATAGGCAATACTTCTCTGAGGAAAAGACTCCATCACCCTCTCCCCTTGTGGCAGTCTCCTCCTCATGCTGATGACGGTAGCCCTGGCTCAGTGTCACTTTCTCCAACATTTCTCCAGTCATGATTCCTGCTCATTTCAACACCCAGACCTCCAGTCCCTGCAGGGCTGCTCCCAGCCTTGCCTGCCACTCCTCCAATGAGTTTGTCCTCCCCTGCTTCAGCCCATGGTTCCTTTGGTCATTGTCTAGACCAATAACTATAGCCACTCTAGAATCTGAATTTCAAGCGTCCCACTCTCTCAGCACCACCTCCATGACAGGGATGTCTAATTGCTCACAACAATTTGTACATATTATCTCTTCCATAGTATAGGGATCTCTGAGAAGGAGCTGCCCCACTTGCTATATGACAGTGAGACTAGTTCTTGCCAGTGAAATGTGAGTGGAAGTGATGAGAATCACTTCTGAGTCGAGGCTTTTAATGAATGAGTTCTCTATTTCCCATCTGCTAGCTGCATGCAGATGATCACGGGGCCCTAAGGCATGGCGGAGCCGCAAGATGAAGAGGCCCAGGTCCCTGAATTAGTGCTGGAGAACTATCTGCTGAGTAGGAACGCTTGCTTTTAGTTGTTTTGCTAGTAAGGAATAAACATCTATTGTATTTGAGCCTTAAATTCTGAGGTCTGTTTTATCAACTCGCATAACCTAATGAACAGTCTCTATCCCTTCAGCTCCCTTCCTCTAAAGATCCACCAGCAGTGATCCTTCAGCCCACTGAGACCTCTGATCCATTATCTTCCCACCCCTCCACTCTCCATCACCCCTCCATGTTATCACTTTCTTTCCCACCCAAATTAGATTCCATGGTCATCGTTAGACTCACTCCCTTGCATACCCATTCAAAGCCCTAATCCTTTTCCACTTCCTAGCAATACCCAGCCCCAGTTAAATACACCCCCTCAGTGTCTGCATCCACACAGCCAAACACGACTGGGGAAAAATATTACAAAACTATGCTGACTTTAAATTGATAGCCATTGTCTCCAAATGGACCCTGGCAGATCTGCCAGACTCCCCTAATTCACTCAATCTCCTGTTCTCCTGGGTGACTGCTGTACACCCTCCTCTAAAACTTTCATACCTTCTCCTGAATCCTTATTCTCAGTTGACAATCTTGCTAGTGTCTAAAGCCTGCCTATAGCCTATTCTTAACTCAGCAGCCAGAAAAGTCTTAAAACCGACACCTGATCATGCCAGATCTCACCTAAAACCCTGCGTTGGCTGCCCATCTGTCTCAGGGTTGAACCAGTGTTCACAATGGTCCTGCTACCTCTTTGACCCCAAACCTGCTATTCTCTCCCCCACTCTGCTACAGCCACAGTGGCCCCAATCCATAACACACACTCCTGCCTCAGGGCCTTTGCACTTACTGTTCTCTCTGTGGAAAACCTTCACTCTCAATATCTGCATGCATTGTTCTCTGGTCTCCTTTTTTTTTTTTTTTTTTTTTTTTTTTCCCCTAGTCGATCAACCCTCCTGGTCAAACAGACCAGGGGCAGTGCTTGCTGGTCCCTGGGTAGTGGGATTCAGTTCCTTTCTAGCCTGTGGACTGAGTTAAACAAACTGATCTTTTTTCTTGCGTTATGCGGGCCTCTCACTGTCGTGGCCTCTCCCATTTGCGGAGCACAGGCTCCGGACGCGCAGGCCCAGCGGCCATGGCTCACGGGCCCAGCCGCTCCGCGGCATGTGGGATCTTCCCGAAACGGGGCACGAACCCGCGTCTCCTGCATCGGCAGGCGGACTCTCAAGCACTGCGCCACCAGGGAAGCCCTCTGGTCTCCTTTAAGTTGCTGCTCAGATCACCTTATTAACAAGACTTTCACTGAATATCCTGCTTGAAACAGTAAGTACACTTCCCACCCCAGCACTTTATACGCTCCTCTTTCTCTGCTTTATTTTTCAGCATAGCAGTTATCATTTCTGATATTTTATATATTTTATTTGCTTATTTATTATCTCTCTCCTTACATAGAATGTAATCTCCACAAGGGAAGTTATTTTTGCCTATTTTGTGCATTTTTGTAACAGTGCCTGGCACATAATAGACACAAAGTAAATATTTTTAGTAGGAAGAAAGGATAAGAAGGGACAGTGGGAGGGTGGGAGGGAGGAGGGGAGGATGGTCACTTCAAGGCTAGGGATTCAGCTTCCCAAGCCTGGAAGACACAGAACAGTATAGACTGAAAGAGGACACAGGGTCAGTTGGAAGCAATCGAGCTGAGATAAGCAGACAGGTCCTCCCACTGGGTCTCAGGGTCCCGTCTTCTCCATGTCAGGGTGCAGTCTGTCCCATGGCTCTCACTCTTTCAAAAGCTCTCCTCTGGCCCCTGCCCAGCGTTGCCTCCAGGACACAGTGCCTCTGTATAGTGCTGAGAGTGACAGAGGATGGTTTCCCAGTGCCAAACACCTACTTCTCCTTATTTAGCCATGGAGCAGTCTTTCTTGACTAAAAGCTCAGTGTCGGCCAATTGCAGTGCCAGGTAAAAAGCAAAGACCCAACAGAGACATTTGAGCGGCAAGCTAGAATCCACCAAGGAAGGGGGTGGGGGCTCCAATGGATGCTCCCCCATCCTAAGTACCAATCCCATGAAACCATTTAGATACGCAAAACCTACGGAGATGCAGTCAGGGCGGTAGCACATCCTCCCAACTCCCACCGCTCACTCCTCATCCCCATGGATCACCTTCAGTGGGGGGCAGGAGCTGGGGAATGGGGCTGACGGCCCCCCGCCGAGTGAAGCGTCAGCATGGGCTAGGCTGGCTTCTTTCACCTTCAGTGTGGATCCGAGGCCACCTCCAGAGCTGTGGCTGCCTCCATGCTGGGCCACCCCAAGGCTGGGCTCCAGAGGAAGATTTTCACTGTTGGTGGCGAGGGAGGGGCTGAGCGCCTGCTCTCCAGCCCGGCCTCCCCAGGGTCCCAGCCACAGGGTTAAGTAACAGGGCTAGCCTGTTCCCACCCAGCTACTCCCAGATGGCTGAAGCAGGGGCTAGGGGAAGAGCAGGGAGCGGACCGCAGCCCAGAATAGCTGCAGGAGGAGGACCGGGTAGTCCTGTTATCTTGGGAGAGAGACGACACCTCTCTCACAGCACCAGAGAGGGAGAGCGCTTGAGCTTCAAACAGCCCCTCCCCACCCAGATCACCCAAATGGGGCCTTCTGGCAGGAGGATTGGGTGACATCTCGGCTCCTGACCTCCAGCTCATCCAAGGGTGTCCAGGTCCAAGGAAGGGGCCCCAGGATTAGCTGATTCACAGGCACACCTTTAGGTGGTCTCTCCCTCTCTGCTCCCACATGCGCTGAGTTGTAAAGTCTCGCCAGCTCGGCCTTTATGGGGGCGGCCACATCCTCTCCACTCCCCCCGTGGCAGTGCAGGGCAGGGTCTGCACCCTGGAGCCACACCCCCCGGCTCACTTTGGCTCCATCACCAATTGTCTGTGCGACTTGTAACCACACATCACAGTCACTCTCAGGTCTGTTTCCTCATCTGTGAAGTGGAGATAACAGCCATAGGGTTGCTGTGAGGATTCAAAGGGGTAATCTGGGTAAAGTGCTTAGCAGAGTGTAGCCGCCTAAGTGCTCGATAGATGTAAGCTATTTTTAGGTTGGGCCAGCACTTGTCCCTTTCAAAGCTCCCTTGCCTATGAGATAAAGTACAAATTAAGTGAGAGGCAGCAGTGATGGAGGGGAGAGCCAGGAGCATAAGGTTAGAGGACTTGAGTGTGACTCTGGGCTCTACTACTCACTCATTTGCTAGGTGACCCTGGGAAAATCACTTACTCTGAACCTCAGGTCCCTGGTCCATGAAACAAGGGATGATGATGCCACAATTGTGTTGAAGATAAAATGGTAAAAGTATATGAAAGTGGCCAGAGCACAGTAGGTGTTACATACTAAAGGTCCTATGTGATTTCTAGGCTCACCAGACCATCATTTATATGTTCCATGCACTCCATCCAATCAATCTGGTTTCCTATCATACTCTACTTTCTCATCTCCAGAAGCTGGCATCCCCTCTGTGAATATATATATATATATATATATATATATATATATTGTAAATATATATATATATATATTTTTTTTTTTTTTTTCTTTAAGTAGACTTAAAGAGCAGTTTTAGGTTCACAGTAAAGTTGAGTGGAAAGTAGAGTTCCCACATTCCCCCCTTCCCCTCCTCTCCTTTATTTTTTATGGAAACAAATGTGTATGGTTGAATGAATGAGCTCCTTACTCATTTTTCCCCTTTAGCCCTCAAGTTGGGGGCAGTCATTAGGATCCTGGGAGCCTATTACTATCTTGGGGTGTGGGACAGAAGCCCAGAACTCATCTTTGCAACCTGTATAGGGACTGAGGGCTAGGACAACCTGTAGACACAACTGGTGCCCAGGAAGCTGTTTATCAGGAGCTCAGATGACTGAAGAGGGCGACTGTGGAGCTTGACCTCGGGCTGGTGGTGAGAGGCTGTGCTGTGTCATGTCAGGATTTGTGTAAAGGCCTCTTTGACCTATTTCTCTTGTCTGACCCAGCCAAAGCCCTTACGAGTCCAGACGGTACACCAGGGGACTCCAAACACCCCCTCTTATACCCCATTAATCCATGCTTTGATGAGGAGATTGGCCCAGGCTTTTGGTCTTAGCTCCTTGTTGCAACTGAAGAATCAAACAAGGCAGACTCCTAGGGTCTTATCCATTGGAAAGGCTAATTTAATAGGTCTAGGTGGGATATGCATTTAAAAAAAACAACCTACTGATTCTGTTGCAGGAAGTCTTAGAACACTACGTTAGATAGAATTCCAGAAAATAAACCACCCTGGATAACCTCCGGGGGGAGGGGTCTTCCAGCAGACATGGGCTCCTCAAGGGCAAGGAAGGTCTCTGCCTGGTCATCTTTAGCCCATGACGCCAGAGTAAGCATTAAATGGAAATACCCGCCAGGACGGAAGGCTGAGCAGTCGTCAGGCTTGGCTAAAGGCTCAGTGGGGGTGGGCAGGAACCTCCCCTAAAAGAAATATTTTGGAGGAGGAAAGTTGCAGCTCTTTGAAGGTCCTTAAATGAAATGGGTCAGGAAGGACTACAAGTAAGAGCAGCAGGAGAAGCGTTAAGAGGGGCAGATGGAAAGGTGTGGAAGGTAAACTCCTTGGTGTTACTTATCAACCTGCTAGAAGAACACGGAATTCAAGAGAGTAATGACATGCTGCTGTGTGCAGAAGGAAGAGTGTAGCGGTTGAAACTGAGAAGCTGTACAGGGTGTGGCTCAGCTAGACTTTCGCGGAGTAACAAGAAAGCTGCTTTTACAAATACCCATGGGAGGTAGATCTTTGTGAGCATAAAGCAGAAAAAGGTGAGTAGTTTTTCCTATAAATTATCTAATACCTTACATGCTATAAATGAATAGTCCTGGCTGTTTAACTGACTTATTCTCTGGTTGCTGGAGTTTGATTTTTGAAGCTAGAAAACTGGAAAAGCTTTCACATTAACAAACTGTAGCTTAGTCATTTTAGTAGGTCAGGTAACAAAGTCCAGTCTGTTTTATTTCTAACCCAAATATTGCAAATATACAGAAAATTACCAGTACAAAGTTAAACACACCCAGATTTATTTACATAATGCTAAAGAAATTTGAGTTTTATTTCCATTTTGTGGAATTTTATTCTAGGGTCTGGCTTTTTGTGTAACCGACATTGGTCATTGAAACTTGATTATCCCACCTCACATGCAATTTTCTGTCCCAAGGGAACAGAAAACTTGGGTTTTTAGCATACATGCAGTAACGATCTTAATACTGCTTTACACTTTTGTACCAACAGCTTGGGGTGGAGGCAGAGAAGTTACAGAGCAAGGAGGGACCACATGCTGATAGGGAACAAGAGACAAGACAGGGTTGGACAACAGGCACACGGGGACCCTGAGCATTTCTGTGCACGAGGATAAGGAGGGTGCCATCAAACCCCTCCTCCCTAGACGTCCAAACACAGGAGGTGGGCAGAATCATCAGGAACATTTAAGTCACCCGACCACAAACTGAGGGCATGCGGAGGATGAGAACTGCATTAAAGACTTGGGACATATCAATAAATCATTAACATGTACACTATACAGTTTATACATGTATATATGTACACACACACACACATATATATAGAAAGGGACAGATTAGTTTAAGTTATCCTATATAAACAAGGACGCTTAAAAATGTACCAGTGTGAAAAAATGCGTACAGTTAAGTTGTTGAAGACAATTTCTAATTAATGTTCTGATTCTTATTGTTATAATGCAAAGTAGCCAAGAAATCAACATGTTCCTGCTATTTTAATCATCCTCCATGAGGGTGAGGCCTGGGCTCTGCTAGGGCCAGACAGCACTCCCAGAGCTGCCTGAGCTGGGCGGATCAGTGGCAGATGGAACAGAAAGTCTGGCACCTGCTGAGTGCCAGTGCTGAAAGTCTGGCCCTCCCTATCACTCCATCATGTGGCAAATCTTAAACTTTGGTTTTTGTTCAAAGGACATGTAAGTCCATGTTAATCTTCCTGCTTGAGGGAAGGTAGTAGCAAAGTTGAAAAGCTGAATCTCTTCCTATTTTAGCAGTTCCAAGTATCTGGGCTTCATGTGAGGCAAGGGGGCGGTACCAAAAATGAGCAGGGCGAGCTCTAAGCCATTGCATACAGGAACGGGGCTCTTTAAAGCTCTCCGAAAAGGAAAGAGAGAATCTCTCTACCTGAATCATTTGCCTAGAAAATAAAGAAATGACTCAAGTCAGGGCAGTCCTGCCACCTGGGGTGGATGTGAACTGCCCTGCACTCCTCTCTCTATCCTTGTACCGTGATGAAGGCCATGGGAGAACCAGCAATGGTTTACAGAGCCAGCGGTGGCCAGCTCATTACTTATCTGTCAGGGATGAAAGGCCAGCTTGGGCATGTAGAGGCCCAGAGGCAAACCTAAGAATTACAGACACACACACTGGAAAGCCTATTCAGAGGCAGACGGCAAATTCTAAGTTTTAGTTACAGCTAATCTGTTGAATCTCTTAAGCCCAGCCTAGAACTGCCACAATCCTCCAAACACTTTCATTCTTCTAAGGGGCATTCCCATTCAATGAACAGCCTAGGTGTATGCATCCCTGGTCTCTGGTCTCACTAAAAACCAAGAGCCCCCTTATGTCCAAGACACCTGTCCACAGAGCACGAAGGATGATGAGTTCTCCGCCTGGATTTTAGAGCTCAGGTCACTTTGGACGGTCTAATATGTCCAACCTACCTTACAGTGCTAACTTCTATTGCTGAAATAATCTTTTGCTATCAAGCCTGAGACTTTACACAACTTTACTTTCAAAGATAATTCTCCTAACCTAACATCAATAGGACAAATTGGAAATCTTCTTTTCTTAGAAGCTGTCATGGATTTAGGCCGTTTTCCTCTCTGGCTGAGGGCATATACTTGTGTGAGTGCAGGCTGACCCAGAAGGCTAACTAGCCAGGCTTGTTAGCAGTCCTCAAACCAACTGAGCTCGCTAGCCAGCCAGTGGTGGGAGGACAAGAAGAATGAAGAGGGTGACTGGAGATCAATGGAGATTCCATTCCTGCACTCTTGAACAGTGACCCTCAACAAGGTGAGGGGCGGTTTCTAAACACATATTCAAAATTACCATTACTTTTGTTTTCAGCCATGAAAAACAGGAGAATAAACTCTTCTGTTTACGAAGGTGGCAAAAAAGAGCTAAATACTGCTCTGAAAGAAATGTCACTGATCCGCGTCCTAAAGAACAGCAAGTCATCTATAAGAAAGCAGCCCTGCTCCAGGTGCTCAGCACTGGCGCGCATCAAAATGTATACGAGATCTGAAGACAACCACTGGCGGTGCTCGTAACACACAGGGACCCTGGCGACTTGCTCCATTTTTGTACCTCAGCTCCATCTCTAAGGGGGATTACAACTGCCGCCTTTTTTTGTTTTAAATCTCACGAGAATGTTGTAAGGTTCAAATTACATAATGCAAGAGAAAAAGTGCTGTGAAAACTGCCAAGTTCTACAGAAATATCATTATAGGCAAAGAGCTCTAATCTTATACGGTTAGAGAAGAATATTAACTTTCCTATCTTAAAACTAATCAGAGAATTACCATATATCGGCACACCTACCCCAGCAGGTGTATGTGGGGAGAAGAGGTGTATGGTGTAAGTAGGTCTTTTCTGGACATCAAATTCATTTTGGGCAGGAGGTGAGGGCGACCGGGGATAAAAGCCGATACTTAATCATTTGTGACCTGGTATATCTTTGGAATTACTTTTAATTTAAAAACCTTGTAAAAGGAATGAGCTTTTCCTAAAAGACTAGTGTTCTCTGGCTCTAACAAGTATTAACTCCCTTTACAAAACTGCCCTAACTTTATAGCTCCCTGACTCATTTAAGTTTACTGCAGTTTCAAAGTCTCTAGAATTCTCCATCCATTCCCTCCCCCACTTTCCCTGCGGCTGTGAATCCATTCTGGTGAGGAGAGAACTCAGCCATCTGCTCACGCATTCTGACAACAGTTAATTTGGCACATTTACTTTTTCCTGACTTTCTAGCCATAAAGTGAACTAGCAACAAAACGGCAGTTTACCAAAGAATGTCCCAATCATAATTATTGGGAGAAACTGTGACCGGCACAGTAGGTATGCTAAGACTGAAAACGTACTACTATATTCCTGTATAGCAAATAGTCAAGCTGTATTAAAACTAACGATTGCAGCTTTCCATCACTGTATGGCCACCCCAAAATCCATCTTGCTACGTTTTCTAATTTATCTCGTTTTTAAAAATGTCAAAAGGAAAATTTTTTAAAATTTAAAATACGAACTTAATGTATCACATGAAACATCATCTACACTAGAAGTGTGTTTTTCAGTTGGTTCAGCCAAAAGTTTCATGCCAGCAAATTACTGGGCAAAGCTGGGAAAAAGGGCAGAGGAGGAGAGTCTGGTAATAAAATTCTGATTTTTTAAAAAAAGCCTAAATCTGAAAACATGTCTAGTCATGGCTCCATGCAGAGCAGCAACCTAAGAGGAAGCAAATAAGCAGCCATTCTAATGATTCATCAAGGAGCCAGCACAGCAGGCAGGAGGGGATGCAGAAGACTGTGATGTGTCATCCTCAGGGGCTGCACGGCCCATGCCACCAGCCACTCCAGCGAAGAGCTCGCTCAGCCTGGGCACACAGCCCGGGCAAGCCTGAACCCAGACCTTGAGCAAGTCCACTGGCACACACACAAAGCATGGCCTGAAAGATCCCGGAAGAAGCAAGAGTTTCTCCTTTAATAGGTGCGAAATCTGGTCAATTCTCTGCTGCTCCCTTTTTCCTGCCCCAAGTTAAAGATATTACCCTTTAAGTTTTCCTGATTTAGTGTCTTGAGCACATGTAAGTTAGTTGCCAAAGGGCAATTAATGAGGATATTGCCTAATTAAACAGGGGAAAGGAAAAATCACTGTGGCCTATGGTCCCTGAAAAAACAACAACAACAACAACAAAAAGCAGGGATCTGTGTGAGGAGCTGGTGTGCAGTGTTCTTGGAGCGGGGCTGTCCCCAGATGGAGAAAGGCTGCCCAGGCTGTGCCAGTCATCGCAGCCTCTGTGCTCATCTCTGCGGCTGCTTCGTGTTGCCAGCACAGCCCAGGGACGGCACCAAGTGCTTTGTGAGAGTTGATGCTGAAGCTGGCAGGTGCCCTGGGGCAGGCGCCATGCAAAACATGCAACAGTGGGGTTAGTGAAAAGTTCCCTTCAATTCCATTTCATTTCCCTTAAAAAACAGAAACAAAACCGAAAAGGGCCCGTACCTTGCAAAAAGATAGAACTTGAAATGAAAAGTTAAAGAATTAAAAATTTTCCCTCTCTTCTCAGGGCCAATTGTAAGAGTGTTTAGGGTCCCCACCCCCCATTTCTTTAGTGTAGGTCCTTTTGGCTTTGATGGAAGCAGCAGAAACAGAGCTGGGTCCCTCGCAACGGGAAATTTATTTCCCCAAGTCGGAGCCACAGGGAGTGTAAGAGGTACTGCGGTTCCATCATCTGTGCTCAGTCCCAGCTCCTTTGAGGAGCTATTCCAGGAGGTCCTGAAAAGAAAGACATAGGCCATATTATTTACAGACCAAAAAAATCCCTATTTCGAAAGCCATTACCTAGTTTCTGGGCTGGCCAAGTCTTATAGTCATTAAATTGCTGCTTCTAGCTTATACCCTCCTTTGCTTCAATCATTATCTTGATCATGAGTAAGAAAAGATCCCCCTTTTTTTTTTTTTTTTTTGCGGTACGCGGGCCTCTCACTGTTGTGGCCTCTCCCGTTGCGGAGCACAGGCTCCGGACGCGCAGGCTCAGCGGCCATGGCTCACGGGCCCAGCCACTCCGCGGCATGTGGGATCTTCCCGGACCGGGGCACGAACCTGTGTCCCCTGCATCGGCAGGCGGACTCCCAACCACTGCGCCATCAGGGAAGCCCAAATATCACCCTTTTTAGAAATTTCTGGACCACCCCTCAAGAAGAAATAGTCTCACCTCATCTGAGTCATCATGATAACCACTTTTATGAGTGTGGGAGGTTGTGTCCAAAGCATCCACACCATCCACACCATTGGCCTCCGCATGTTGCTGGAGCACAGAGTATCGATGCACCAGGAACCTGTGGGTGGAAACCACCGTCAACTCTCACATGGTGAGGAGGGGTGCATTTCTTATAGGATGGTGGATTTTCCAAGTTTTACACACTTGCAGAATGAGTCACACATATAGGAAGCACAGCCCGTAGCTGGCATATGGAAAATGTAAGGAAAGATTTGGGCCTGATGTTTCAGTAACATCACTTCAACTAGTTGGTTTTTGCCAGGGGCTGACTCAACCGTCTGCCCTCAGTGGACTTTCTGGTTTGATTGATTTCCGTTCCTTACCTTCCCCCACAGACGTACTTCTTCACAATGAGCACTCCTGCTACGACTGTGACCAGCATCAATCCCACAGTAGCCAGGATAATTGGAACAGAATTTGACTTGGAATTCTTGATAAATTAAAACACAAACACAAACAATTTTGGGTGTGCATATTCTAGGACTGAATTCAAAGAGGCTGTTCATTCCCCTATTTCTCTGTTGAATGATCTGCAGTCTCTAGGCACCTAATGATGATACTTTCCCAACCCCCGCCCCCAAGATGAACCATCTCAGTGCTACCAGGAGAATATCACAGCTGGCAGAGGGTAACCAGTACTTCAACTGCCTTAAAGCTGTCAGAATGGTGCAAACTCAGTGGCTTCCACGTCAAAGTTACACTGGAAGTCGTAGCAACTACCTAGATCAAATGGTAATTGTGACTGTTCCCCACTACCACTGTTTATAAGTCTTGGAGCTTTTAAGGGTGAAGCAGGAAAGGGAGACTATGATAATAAGTGGGCTGAATGAATCTAAAACAGGGCCATTACCTGGAAAGGAGCTGTGCCAATGTTACGTTAGGCAAGCCAGCCTATGACACCGAGATTTATTTTTTACTTAAGTTGCTGTATGTTTTTACAAATAAGCTTTCCGTATCATTGTTTGAGTGTGACCTACCTGCTTTTGGGTGGGAGATAGGGTGTGTGTGTTTTCAATGTATCCAAGAGGAGGCGGAGCTGGATTCTGGGACAAGTTGTGTCCCTGTGGGCGGGAGTCCTGTGCAATCACACACACAAACACTCTGAGGACAGCCACCAGGAGTGCAGGGCGGGGATGCAGAGAAGGAGGAACTTGCCCCCGACAAGTACACACACCCACACATTTTTCTCCCACTGCCTTCTTAATCCCACCCCTTGTCAGGCCCTCATCCCTTAGAAGGTTAGATAGGAGGGAACTGCAGATTGTCCACCTCTCAATTTTCAGATTAGGAACCTGGGGCCCACAGTTTACTGCCCCAGGTCTCACTGCTGGGCCAGTGCTTCTTTATCAAGAGGTTTCCTTTTTACCATATCTCCATATTCCAGCCAGATAGTTCAGTGCTACAGAACTGCAATCAGCCCTAAAACTTGCTTCTAAATCAAAACCAGCCCCTCGTTACCATAGTTCAGTTTTTCATTCTGAACACACTTGACATGAGTCGGCAAAGAGATCCACCCTACCTATGGTCCAGTGCCCTCCCTTCCACATGTGTAAAACTCCAGCCCTTTAGAGCCGAACTTCTTGAGTCTTTTTCCTAAATGACTCTGAGCCTCAGAAATTTCCTCAACCGTATGCATCTAAGACTTGGAAAAACTTTACTGAATACCATTTTTTTTCCCCCAACAAAAACGTTTTCAGTAGATGAGCTTAGCGTTGGGTTATGTGACCATCCGTCATCCTGACAGTTTCCCGTACGAAGGGAAGCCTGACAGAAGTAGTCTGGCCACTTGTACTCAGTAACAGAGTTCTTGATACTGTAACTTTGACTATTCCTGGCAGAACTTGAAACCCCACTTGTATCTAAACCAGATCTACTTTAACATACCTGCTTTTCTGGACTCAGAAAGTTGCTTGTGCACTTCTTTTTCAAGTCTTTCACTTCTCGAACAGGATTCACTCCGCCCTCGCATCTGTCTCCTGGAATTTTCCGGTACCTGAGAGGCAGAGAAAATTTGTTAAGAGAATACAAGGATGTACTTCTGGATTCTTGCTTACTTCCTGAAAACAAGATTTTAAAAGTTGCAGAAAAACTTCTGGTCATTACACCGTCCTTCAGGCCTTGGGGGAGATCTGCAGGGATGTTTTGGGGATATTCTGTGTAGTTTCAGTCCTTGGACAGACCACACATCCCTTGCCTTGTTGCAGGGACATGCCACCTTTCTGCCTTAAGAGACTGTGTCAAAGAACTATGACCAGGGAAAGCACGTCAACATGCGGTACATAAACCATAGGGGAGGGGAGTGTTTATCAGGGAAGGAGGCAGTGAGCCTCCTCTAGAGCAGCGCTCTCTACTGTGGTGGCTATTTACACTTAAATTAATTAAAATTGCTTCAGTTCCTCACTCACACTAGTGTCAACAGCCACACAGGGCTAGTGGCGACCGCATCAGACACAGCAGATTATAGAACATTTCCCCCATCACAGAAAGTTTTAGTAGACAGTACTTTTCTAGAGTGCTCTCAACTACTGCTCAGAACTATGCAGAGAGATGCAGCTTTCACGCTGCACAGTGGAGACTCAGTCCCAATACGGGAGAAGCAGCCTTCTCACCCATTTGTCGTCAGGTGCTCTTCTCTCCCGTACAAACAAAACTCTAGGTCGTGGCCCTTGAGTTCTGGCTGTTCCACACACTTGGAGTCATTTTCTGGACGGAAGTAGCCAAAATCACTGTAAGAATCAGCAAATAAGGTATTTTTCAAAGTTGCTGAAAGACAGGAAGCGACTAGCAATGAAGGCTTTATATGGGGCAGTGGATGGTCAATATTCCAGTCTTGGGTTGCCAGAAAGAAGCTAAGGAAGCCTGTGACATATAAAGAGGTCTGTTTAGGAAAAAAAAGCACATGGGGAGGGCTGAACTGAGGGAAAATAGCTTATGGATTGGGCTTCAGACTCAGTAGCTAGGAGTCCCACACAGACAGCTCAGGCTCCGGGAAGGGAAGGAGGGCAGCCGGCAGGGGCTGGGGACTCACCGTGACTAAGACACAGAGAAATAGTACATCAGCAACAGATCTAAACTCTGGGACACTTAGCAACTCTTTTATTTCTCTCCAAATAACTCATTTACCCATGTTCTACCCATGGCGGGTATGTTAAACCTTTCCTGCCTTCCCCACTTCCGTGTCCCTCTTAGTTTCTTAGATGGTCCCTGCCGCCAATGTGAATGCCTGTTCTTGCCCTCCATTCTATCCCATCTCTCCATAGCGCCACCCATCTGCTCTTTCTCTGCTTTCCCCAAAGAAATGACACGAGTGGCCTCGGCCCCATCCTTCCTACTGCCCCTGGGCGGGGGCTCATTCCATGGACAGTGTGGCAGTGACCACTAGTCCCACTCACCTGGAGGCTTCTCCTTAGCCTGAACCTGTCCTCTTCCTTCACCATCCTCTCCTTTACTGGCCAGATTTCTTAAAAAATATTTTTTCCTTGTTCTGTTATACTCATTTACGTTTTATTCTATGCATTTGGGCTTCGACCCCCTTCTGCAACCTTGAAAATGAATGTCTGTGGCCCCCCAGGGCTCACCAGTCATCCAACCTAGGGGGCTCTCTCTGTCTCGTTCACTCTGATCACCTATTCTGGGGCACTTGCCACAATGCTGTGCCCCAACCACAGAGGCCCTGAGAGCGGCACTCGTCTGTTTCTTTGGTCACTGCTTGCTCTGCTCTCTTCCTAACCCATAAGTGTTTTCCAAGATCCTATAATTCATTCTTTTACTCCCCCTTCATGAGCTTAACTATTTGTTGCAACTAAAACTTCTAGGTTTTACCTCTCTTAAGCTCTAATCCTACATTTCCAAATACCTGCTGGACACTGCCACCTAAATCTGCTGACAAAACCTCAAATAAACAAAACATTCAAAATACATCATGTTTCCTCCTTCATGCCAGTCCCTCTGGTCATTTCCTCCGTTTGTCCAGGACACTACCTTCCTTCCCACCATCTAAGTTGGAAACAGCCTGAGCACCCCCATCTGGACCCACTCACTTCATCGTGACTACTGTAACTTCCCCTCATGGCCTATCTTCCAGCACACCCTTCCTGATCATGCTGTTGGGGTGGTCTAGGCCCACATCAGTCTGCGGGCTTTAACGACCTGCTTCTTCCCAGATGTGCATGGTCAAATCCTACAGCTCGTCAGGGCTCAGCCGAAATGCCACCTCCTCTACAAAGCCTTCTTTGACCCACCTACCTCCTTTCAGCTCTGGATGGAATAGTCTCTCCCTTTTCTAAATCCCCAAGGATCCCACCTTCTGTTTCAAACATAATTATGTGCATCTTACCAGGAGAGTCTACAATAAACTTCCTGTTATCACTTCGCACTGCCCTGTGCATAGAAAATATTCAATGAATATTTGGTGAATATATAGATGCTGCTTGGACTTCAAGGCTTTCTGACAAATATTTAAGGGAGAGGGTAGAGAGAACAAAAGATACAGAAGACACCACACCTCCAATAGCAAGGAGAAATTTCTGGCAAAAATTTTATGTGTTCAGTCCAAAATTTCAGGGACCATACCCTTCCCACTCACAAAGTACACATTTCTCAAGCACGTGGGGTACAGTGGGCAGGCTCTGGAGCTGAACGGCCAGGTTCACATTGCGGCTCTGCCACATGGTGGCAAATTAGTCATAACCTCTCTGTACCTTCATTTCTCCCTTTGTGAAATGGAAATAACCAGAGTACCTCTCTCACAGGGCTGCTGAGGGGAAGTGTAAACAGACGTACTGCTAAAAAACGTCAGCTGCTACCATTATGACTATGTGATTATCAAATACAGTATGTACTCCAAGAGTCTGGAGTTTAATGGTGGAAGCAAATCTATACACAATAATTAAAATATGGTAAGTGCTGTATTAGGAGCCTAGAGGAGGAAAATCTGGGGAAGGCTTTAAGAAGGCAGTATCTGAGCTAAGTATTAAAGGCCAAGTAGGAATGCACCAGGCTTGGGGGTCAAGCAGGGAAAGACTTCCAGGAAGCAGCAGCAGCATGCACAGTGGCATGGAGCTCTGAAGAAGCACAACATGCTTGGAAAATAGCAGAAGCTCAGGTGACCGAGAGCCACCCTGTGTGCAGTTAAGGATGGGAGACGGCCCTTCCGAGTCGGACAGTATGAATAAGCTCTAGCCCTATTACCACATCAACGTGATCTGAGTGGTATTTTCCCCTGCGGAAATAGCGAAGGGAGGACGCCTGGCCATTCCACAGATATGCGCCGCGCAGGAGGAAGCACACTGGGTCAGACTGCAGTTCGCTCAGCCCTGCATTCTCTGTCACCTGCAGTTCAGGAGAATACATTGTGGGAGGACAGGACTGCTATCTGCCTGCCTTCTTTTCCAAATCCACTTCTACCTCCTGTCAGTATCTTTTGCAGGTAACAAGTTCCAGAAGATTAGTACCTGTGATGTGAAGCAGTTCCTCTTATTTGCCCTAAGTTACCTTGCTTAGGCTACCTAGGGACTCCCTCGCCCTTGTATAATCAGAAACTAACCCTTAAGCCTGGATGGTCCTGAACTCTAGGGAGTCCACCTTGATGGCTTCTAAGCCTTGATGGGACATACAGACCATACATACTGATGTCACCTCCTCTCTCGGGACAGATCCACCCTCTTTCCGCCTTCAGTCCTGCAGACGACCCCAAACCTAGTACCCTACCTGCTACACCCAGGCTGTCAGGCTGCTTGCTAAAGTCCAGTTTCCTCTGAGCTCCTGTACCACTTTTCTTGGTGTTTCTGTCCTATCATCTTCTCTCTCTCTCCTTTTTAATTCTCATCCTCCTTATGTACCTCTCTCCTTCCCACCACTGCCAAGTCAGGATGTCCAGGGGTTGTTGCTGGTTCCAGCCAATAAGTAACTGATACAATGTTATCTGTCCAATTATTAACAACTCTGGTTCCCTTTCTCTGTGCCTCAATTTCCTTAATAAGAAGCAACAGTACTCCACTCTTGAGGAAGAAGGGAAAGAAAAGGATTTAAGTATTTTTGAACTGTCTTTTGCCTCCTCCAGCACGGGAAATGGCTGATAGGGATCTGAGGGATGCTGATACCAGAGGAAGTCCTCCAGGGAGCAGGGACAGACGGACGGCTGCTTGGTCACAACATAGTCCCGACCATTCTGACAGACGGATGACTTGCGTAGCCGTAGGTACTGTTCTTTATAGCCTAAAATGCAGCCATCTCCATAATCTCCAGGGTCTGTGGAGTGAGCCAGCCATATGGTATAGTCCTTCTCTTCACCTAAAAGAAAGACAGGCTGTTCAGGAAACTGCATGGGACAGAACCCACCCATGTGAGGCAGCTGCCAGGCAATAGGAAGGAGGAGGAGAGGAAAAGTAGGGATGTCTGACTCAACCTATTGCTTCACTTTGGAATTGCAAATGAAAGTTAACATTAGTGGGAGCCTACCAGCAATTGGCTTTTCTTCATGCCAAGGGAGGAGTCTTTGCATCTCACGACCCATAAAACCTTATTTTTGAAGTGGGGAGCTGGACGGAGAACCTCTAAGGTTCCTTCGACTGAGAAGCTTCTGTCTTTAAGTCTTGCACACCTGTGCTCTTGGTCAGCAGGAGCTGTCAGGTAAGCAACCAGATGCGCTTGCCTTTAGGACAAGACACCAATTAGCCAAAAGCATGGGTGTAATTTCACTATGGGTTAGTTTGCTTCAAACGGAAGGGGAAACATACTTTCTAGACTTTTAACTCTTGTTGACTGGCTTTCAAATGAAGACTGTGATGACAGTCAACCTGGCTTAGTGTGTCATATCATCCACTCGTGGAAAAATGACTCAAAGGCTGTGGCCTAAAGACTGTGGATTAGGTTTTTATCTTTTGGGATGTGAAGACCAGAACAGGGCCTGTTAAAGAGCAGGGGATGGGGCTTCCCTGGTGGCGCAGTGGTTAAGAATCTGCCTGCCAATGCAGGGGACACGGATTCGTTCCCGGTCCAGGAAGATCCCACATGCTGCGGAGCGGCTAGGCCTGTGAGCCACAACCACTGAGCCTGCGCATCTGGAGCCTGTGCTCCACCAACGGGAGAGGCCGCGACAGTGAGAGGCCCGCGCACCGCGATGAAGAGTGGCCCCCGCTCGCCGCAACTGGTGAAAGCCCTCGCACAGAAACGAAGACCCAACACAGCCAAAAATGAATATAAAATAAATAAATAAATATTTTTTAAAAAGATCAGGGGCTTAACAAATCTTTTAATGATGTTAAACTTCAGGGATAACTGTAGAGCTGCCTGCTGAGGGGAAAACTCATAAGCCAGCTCCTTTACAGCTTATTTAGTGAATTTAGATTATAATGACTCTCCGGTTTTAAATCATTGAAACATCTTGTAGAAAAGTAAGGTCCAAACTGAGTGCTCCTGCTTCTTGCAGGACTCACTAAAGTAACATGCTGAGGAAACGGGCCCCCAACACAGCCTAATAACAGTCAGGACCAAATTTAACCAGAGCTTCTCGAAACTTAAGTCTTCTATCATATTATGCCAGAAAGCAACTACGGGTCACAGGGAGTCATCACTTTTTCTCCAGTTTTTTTTTTTTTATCCTCCATGTTTTCAGTACAATGTCAGCATCTTTGGTACTGGGGGCCTGGGTTTGCTTGTGATTCTTTAGGAACACCTTGCAATGAATATTTTAACTTCTCTGAAGCCATTTTCTGGGCCTTTAACATGCCTTCCAGTTTGAAGTCACAGCATTCTGAAATGGTCAAGCCAAACTCTTTGCATGAAAACTTCCTCACTTCAACATTTTGATAAGTGACACAGTCAGTTAGATGGTCTTTGTAACACACTTTCCTCTAGAGTTTCCTCTACAGTTCTGCTGTAATCAAGTGTGAAAAACCCTGAAGTGTTATGAAATAATTTTAGACAAACATAAACATGCAGTATCCTTACAAGCAGAAAAAACTCTAAGAAAATGCTACAGAGATCTAAAGTACAAAACTATACTCTCCTAGATGTCCACATGCGGCTAGTCTGAATTGAGATTTACCATAAGGGTGAGTGTAGAATATGCACTGGATTTTGAGGCCCTAGTTAGAAGAAAAAGAACGTAACAGATGGCCAAAAAGCACATGAAAAGATGCTCAACATCACAAATTATCAGAGAAATGCAAATCAAAACTACAATGAGGTATCACCTCACATCGGTCAGACTGGCCATCACCAAAAAGTCTACAAATAATAAATGCTGGAGAGCATGTGGAGAAAAGGGAACCCTCCTACACTGTTGGTGGGAATGTGAATTGGTACAGCCACTATTGGAGAACAGTATGGAGGTTCCTTAAAACCTAAAAATAGAACTACCATATGATCCAGCAATCCCACTACTGGGCATATATCCAGAGAAAACCATAATCCAAAAGGATACATGCACCCCAATGTTCATTGCAGCACTGTTTACAATAGCCAAGACATGGAAGCAACCTAAATGTCCATCGACAGAGGAATGGGTAAAGAAGATGTGGTACATGTATACAATGGAATATTATTCAGCCATAAAAAGAATGAAATAATGCCATTTGCAGCAACACGGATGGACCTAGAGATTATTGTACTAAGTGATGTAAGTCAGAGAAAAACAAATATCATATGATATTGCTTGTATGTGGAATCTAAAAAAAAGGTACAAATGAACTTATTTACAAAACAGAAATAGAGTCACAGATGTAGAAAACAAACTTATGGTTACCAGGGCAGAAAGGGGGGAGAGGGATAAACTGGGAGATTGGGATTGACATATACACACTACTATATATACAATAGATAACTAATAAGGACCTATGGTATAGCACAGGGAACTCTACTCAATACTCTGTATTGACCTATATGGGAAAAGAATCTAAAAAAGAGTGGACATATGTATATGTATAACTGATTCACTTTGCTGTACAGCAGAAACTAACACAACATTGTAAATCAACTGTACTCCAATAAAAAAATTAAAATACCTTAAAAAAAGAATGTAAAATATTTCATTAATAATTTAAAAACATTGCTTACATGTTAAAATGATATTTTGGACATACTGAAATAACTATATTATTAAAATAAATTTTGCCTCTTTTACTTTTATAATGTAGCTAGTTGATAGAATAATTTAAATTATATATGTGGCTCTCATTTTATTTCTCTTGGACAGTGCTAATCCAAAGAGGGAAGTGCTTTTCTGGTACCATCCCTTTGCCTGCTAACCCACATGGAACATCCTTCAGTCCTCTTTCACACACATGATTTTCTTGTTCCAGCTAGAAGAAATTAAACTGAATGGGTTATTTAGGAAAATGGGCTTACAAGTTTCTGGTAGAAAAGTTCAAAGGAGACACTCACAGTTCCTTTCAAGGATATCTTTAAAATCGATGGTGTAGGAGACCCACTGGCGAGTCAGGAAAGATTCTGTGAAACCCCAGATGCTGATGTTCATGGACCTAGCTCCGGGTTCTGAAGCCAGGCCAGTAAAGTAGATAGGCTCCCTGGTAAACATGTAGGTTTGCCAGCACTGACCCTCGTCTGTGGAGAACCTGAAAGGCCGCAATAGTGAGAGGCCCGCGCACCGCGATGAAGAGTGGCCCCCGCTCGCCGCAACTGGTGAAAGCCCTCGCACAGAAACGAAGACCCAACACAGCCAAAAATGAATATAAAATAAATAAATAAATATTTTTTAAAAAGATCAGGGGCTTAACAAATCTTTTAATGATGTTAAACTTCAGGGATAACTGTAGAGCTGCCTGCTGAGGGGAAAACTCATAAGCCAGCTCCTTTACAGCTTATTTAGTGAATTTAGATTATAATGACTCTCCGGTTTTAAATCATTGAAACATCTTGTAGAAAAGTAAGGTCCAAACTGAGTGCTCCTGCTTCTTGCAGGACTCACTAAAGTAACATGCTGAGGAAACGGGCCCCCAACACAGCCTAATAACAGTCAGGACCAAATTTAACCAGAGCTTCTCGAAACTTAAGTCTTCTATCATATTATGCCAGAAAGCAACTACGGGTCACAGGGAGTCATCACTTTTTCTCCAGTTTTTTTTTTTTTATCCTCCATGTTTTCAGTACAATGTCAGCATCTTTGGTACTGGGGGCCTGGGTTTGCTTGTGATTCTTTAGGAACACCTTGCAATGAATATTTTAACTTCTCTGAAGCCATTTTCTGGGCCTTTAACATGCCTTCCAGTTTGAAGTCACAGCATTCTGAAATGGTCAAGCCAAACTCTTTGCATGAAAACTTCCTCACTTCAACATTTTGATAAGTGACACAGTCAGTTAGATGGTCTTTGTAACACACTTTCCTCTAGAGTTTCCTCTACAGTTCTGCTGTAATCAAGTGTGAAAAACCCTGAAGTGTTATGAAATAATTTTAGACAAACATAAACATGCAGTATCCTTACAAGCAGAAAAAACTCTAAGAAAATGCTACAGAGATCTAAAGTACAAAACTATACTCTCCTAGATGTCCACATGCGGCTAGTCTGAATTGAGATTTACCATAAGGGTGAGTGTAGAATATGCACTGGATTTTGAGGCCCTAGTTAGAAGAAAAAGAACGTAACAGATGGCCAAAAAGCACATGAAAAGATGCTCAACATCACAAATTATCAGAGAAATGCAAATCAAAACTACAATGAGGTATCACCTCACATCGGTCAGACTGGCCATCACCAAAAAGTCTACAAATAATAAATGCTGGAGAGCATGTGGAGAAAAGGGAACCCTCCTACACTGTTGGTGGGAATGTGAATTGGTACAGCCACTATTGGAGAACAGTATGGAGGTTCCTTAAAACCTAAAAATAGAACTACCATATGATCCAGCAATCCCACTACTGGGCATATATCCAGAGAAAACCATAATCCAAAAGGATACATGCACCCCAATGTTCATTGCAGCACTGTTTACAATAGCCAAGACATGGAAGCAACCTAAATGTCCATCGACAGAGGAATGGGTAAAGAAGATGTGGTACATGTATACAATGGAATATTATTCAGCCATAAAAAGAATGAAATAATGCCATTTGCAGCAACACGGATGGACCTAGAGATTATTGTACTAAGTGATGTAAGTCAGAGAAAAACAAATATCATATGATATTGCTTGTATGTGGAATCTAAAAAAAAGGTACAAATGAACTTATTTACAAAACAGAAATAGAGTCACAGATGTAGAAAACAAACTTATGGTTACCAGGGCAGAAAGGGGGGAGAGGGATAAACTGGGAGATTGGGATTGACATATACACACTACTATATATACAATAGATAACTAATAAGGACCTATGGTATAGCACAGGGAACTCTACTCAATACTCTGTATTGACCTATATGGGAAAAGAATCTAAAAAAGAGTGGACATATGTATATGTATAACTGATTCACTTTGCTGTACAGCAGAAACTAACACAACATTGTAAATCAACTGTACTCCAATAAAAAAATTAAAATACCTTAAAAAAAGAATGTAAAATATTTCATTAATAATTTAAAAACATTGCTTACATGTTAAAATGATATTTTGGACATACTGAAATAACTATATTATTAAAATAAATTTTGCCTCTTTTACTTTTATAATGTAGCTAGTTGATAGAATAATTTAAATTATATATGTGGCTCTCATTTTATTTCTCTTGGACAGTGCTAATCCAAAGAGGGAAGTGCTTTTCTGGTACCATCCCTTTGCCTGCTAACCCACATGGAACATCCTTCAGTCCTCTTTCACACACATGATTTTCTTGTTCCAGCTAGAAGAAATTAAACTGAATGGGTTATTTAGGAAAATGGGCTTACAAGTTTCTGGTAGAAAAGTTCAAAGGAGACACTCACAGTTCCTTTCAAGGATATCTTTAAAATCGATGGTGTAGGAGACCCACTGGCGAGTCAGGAAAGATTCTGTGAAACCCCAGATGCTGATGTTCATGGACCTAGCTCCGGGTTCTGAAGCCAGGCCAGTAAAGTAGATAGGCTCCCTGGTAAACATGTAGGTTTGCCAGCACTGACCCTCGTCTGTGGAGAACCTGAAACCACAATTAGAGAAGGGTCATGAGAGAGGATCAACATTTACGGGAATATCAGAAAACCACCGGCTGTTTGATAACAAATCAGAGAAAAACTCTCATATTTAGGTGATGGCTTACTGACTATTATATTAATTTTTAACGCCTATAGTTAACGGGGAAAAGGGATTCACTCAAATATTATGGAAGAAAATGCCTTTATAAAAATTCTTCCAGGGCTTCCCTGGTTGGCGCAGTGGTTGAGAGTCCGCCTGCCGATGCCGGGGGCGTGGGTTCATGCCCCGGTCCGGGAAGATCCCACATGGCGCGGAGCGGCTGGGCCCGTGAGCCATGGCCGCTGAGCCTGCGCGTCAGGAGCCTGTGCTCCGCAACGGGAGAGGCCACAACAGTGAGAGGCCCGCGTACCGCAAAAAGAAAAAAAAAAAAATTCTTCCAAAGGAAAGAAAGGATAGTGACCCATGTAAGAATGGGCTTCCAAGTCAACAAACAGAAATTATATAATAAGAACTTGTACTTAAAGAGTCATTTCCCCTCCAGAGTGCTTAAATGCTCCCATAGTATTCTTGCTGGGAGGGAGAAGAGTATTTTTTAAAAGTGCCGAAAAGTGTTAGCTAGAGGGAGTCGGAGGGAAAAACAAAGCCATTTAATTTGAGTTGCTCTAAATGCAATCCTTTCAAGCACCTTCCCTACAGCTCTGTAGAATGCACTAATCTGAATCAGGGACTGTAACTTCCCCCCAACAAACTGACAAACATCCCACAGTTGCTCTCTATGCAGATAGTGTGGGTGGAGCTGAGCTCATGCATACTTAATCACATTGATAGGACGGCTGCTGTGCTCGATGGCTACAATGATGCCTCCGGAATCCAGGATGGTGTAATAGTGAGGTCCTTCCAGCATCTTCAGCCAGGAGTAACCCCCATCATCTGAGATGTACACATCTGGGATCATCACTGAGATGGCATCCCCCACACTACCTACAACACAATCCACCATCTCATCAGCACATATCAGCAATGAAACAGAGAGGATTTACTGTCAAGAGAATAATTCTGAATGAGTTTATTCTGATTATTTCCCATGATGCCTCTTGTAATTGAAAAAAAGGCCACTGACAATTTGGTAAAGGGAGAAGTCATGTTGCTCTCTGATGAGAGTCTATGAAAAACCCACAGTATCATTATCTTGCAAGAAATTCTGCAAAGGATGGTAAAAGCCACGTATGGTGGTCTTCTCACAGGGTTCGACACTGTGACTGAGTTTCAGTGTGCTCAGCCACTTCTTCCTGCGGAAGTGAGGGTGGGCTGCTTACCGTGGGCGATGACTATGCCAACAGCATTAGGCTCTGAGAGTGGGGCCATTGGAACGTTTAGTTTCTGGGAGATGCTGTAGGAAGCGTGAATATGAAGGCTGCACTGTGGAAAGAAAGCAAAGCTTAGATTAAAACCAAAGGTGAAATTTTTTTTCTCATCTCACAGAATCTTCTAATAAGGCTGTGAATGTATTAACCCAGACTTCCGTGGGATACTCTTTTTTAAAAAAATTGTGGTAAAAATCGCATACCATAAAATTTATCATCTTAACCATTTTTAAGTGTGCAGTTCAGTAGTGTTAAGTACATTCACACTGTTGTGTAGCCATCACCACCATCCATCTCTGGAACTTCTGTGTCCTGCAAAACTGAAACTCTGTGCCTGTTAAACAGTAACTCCCCATTCCCCCTTCCCCCGACACTGGCAACTACTATTCTACTTTCTGTCTCTATAAATTTGACTAGTCTAGGTACTTCATATAAGTGAAACCATACGGTATTTGTCCTTCTGTGACTGGCTTATTTCACTTGGCATAATGTCCTTACAGTCCACCCATGTTGCAGCATGTGCCAGAATACCCTGCCTTTATAAGACTGAATATTATTCCATTGTATTTATACACCACATTTTGCTTATTCATTCATCTGTCAATGGACACTTCGATTGCTTCCATCTTTCAGCTATTGTGAATAATGCTGCTTATAAACATGCATGTTCAAATAACTCTTGAGACACTGCTTTCAATTCTTTGAGATATATACCCAGAAGTGGAGTTGCTGGATCATATGGTAGTTCTACATTTAACTTTTTGAAGAACCCTCATATTGTTTTCCAAAGCAGCTACACAATTTTCATTCCCACCAGCAGTGCACAAGGGTTCCAATTTCTCCACATCCAAGTCAACACTTATTATTTTTTTATTTTTTGGATAGTAGCCATTCTAATGCATCTGAGGTGATCTCTCGCAAATCAAAAGTTTTGATTTGCATTTCCCTAATAATTGGTGGTATTGAGCATCTTTTCATGTGCTTACTGGCCATTTGCATATTTTCTTTAGAGAAATGTTTATTCAAGTCCTTTGCCCATTTTTAATGTGGGTTATTTGTTTTTTTGTTATTGAGTTATAGGCTCAGTGGGATATTCTTGATTCTGAAATGCATTAGTATATTTGGGAAAAAAACTATGCAATTATTTTCGCATGTGTAATCTGTCTTAGTTTACTTTATTCCTGCACTACACCAAAGCCTCTGATCAATATTTAAAGTATGATTCCACACAAATAAACCTGATGAACGCCTGACATACTTCAGATGCTGTACAAGATGTGGCGGTGATTTGAATAAGACCCAGTCCTGTCTTTAAGAAATATTTCTCAGAAACTAGTTGAGGTATAAAGCAGGATGAAAATTAGTGCTTTACAACAGGTTCAAATTGGTTAAAATGTTAATATTATGCCATGTATATTTTACTGCAATAAAAAAAAGCTTCAAGCAAACTGCTAATGAAACGAAGAGCAATGATTAGTTCTAACTGAAGATGGGCACTAAGGATGGTTAGGATTTCCACTAACCCTAATGAACTGGGGTAGGGGAGACAGGTACAACTTCCCCAGGAATAACGTGGGCAAGAGGCAGCTACATGCAGGGTGTTCCCGGAGCAGCGGAAGTTACAAGGGGCGTGCCAGTGATAAAATTGGCAGTGACAATGAAAAGGCAGAAGATAGCCTGACAGGGGAGGAGGGGACCTTCATTCGCCAGATCACAGGCAAAGGGGAACCACAAAGAGTGTTGGGGAGGGAGAGACACAGCAGCGTGAGGGTTTCAAGGTAAGTAAACAGGCCACTGTACCTGCCCAGGCTTAAGGTGAGAAGGGCAGGTACAGGGCAAGGCCAGGGCGGAGGGATGGAAAAAGGGGAGCAGGATAGGGAGAGACACTCCACAGCACTCATGAATACAGAGAAGAGAGAGGGTGTGACGGGGGTGGTGTACCAGAAAGCCCAGCTGGGACAGCAGAGTGCATATCAGCCACAGGTACTCTGAGGAGAGCTTGGAATTACCAACACTGTCACTTCTGAAGAAAACTCCCAGGGTTCCACTAAGCTCCTCTCAAATTCTGTAAAAGTCAGACATAAAGCTTGTTTTTTGTTTGTTTGTTTTTCCTTTTTTTTCTTGGCTGTCAAGACCTGTCAATCATGAAACCTGGGATCTCCTGGAGCAATGCGTTTGTATTTCTAGTTCTTGGTCTCTCCTCAGAGGGCTCATCTCCTGCTTCCACATGCCACACCGGGTCACCACCCATACCCACCGGCCACGTGGAGCTTTGGCAGAGGGGAAGAGAGACCAAGTTCTCCTTCATTTGTTTCTGGCCAGTACAGCTTTGCACTGCTCATGAATGGCTGGTCTGTGGCTTTCTGTAGAATTCCTGAAGTTTCATAGCTGCCATCATGACTCCTAACTAATCACCGGCCCATCTGTCCACTCTGTTTTCATTCAGCAGTTTAGTACAACACAAATTGTTAGCCTTCAATTTTGTTTTTCGTTAAAGACAAATAAGCCATAATATTTTGGTCTTTCTTCGCCGTTCCTATTGCCTACATCCTAGTTAATTTCAAGCCCTCATTTCGAAATTTTCCACCTTTATCTGTAGACCCTCATCAAGTACAAAACTTCATTATTCAAAAGGCTGGCACAAATAAGAGCAGAACAGAATGGCTGCTTTGCTCCAAATACATATGACAGTTGGAGTAAAACAAACCTCGTTCTTATTTTTTGCAGTAGCATCGCATTCACTGTTCTCAGGCTTCCTCAGGTGCTTCCACCTTCCTCCTTGGTCAAAAGTGATCATAGTCTGGATAGAATTATCTGAATAGGAAAAGGATGATATTAAGCCTGATACACTGGAAGCACCCTATTAAATTCAGTTTATCATTGCATAACTCTCTCCTAACAGAGACTATATAACACCGTTACAACTCTGGAGTCCCACAAGCTTGTTACATCCAGTGAAATGGCTCAGTGCTGGTGAGTATGATATTTGAAAGAGGCTTCCCACCTGAACAGGATCCAACTGATCCCAGAAATCATCTACAATGATACTCTTGTAAAAAGATACCTTTATCTCCTTACCAGCACTAACAGGCTGACGTCTATTCTTCCTCCTTGTTTGCTTGCCTTGGAAGTAAGATCTACAGTGGGAAGGCATTCTAATCGTGACTCAGACAAGGCCATGATACGGGGCTTGTTTTAGTGAATCTCAAGAATTGAATGTATCTGCATAAGTCTCAGTTAATAATTCCTAATTTTTGTCTCTCTGCCACTCCATATCCTATCCCTCTTTTACCTTTTCCTTTTTTTTCTTCATGTGTCTTCCCCATTCTCTATTCTTAATGATACAAACTGTTGCAGGTTTAAATTCAAAGATATTATGCTTTGAGTTTCTCAAGGAGAATCAAAAAAGAAAGCAAATAAGGTAAATTTCATTTATTCAATAGATGTTTTATTGCCTGTCCACTATGTGAAAATTGCTGTAAGGCTTTGGGAATATATCAGTGAACAAATCAGGAAAAAAAACTTTGTGAAATATATATTCTAGTAGGGTGAGGCAGACAAACACTAGACATTGTACATAGGTAAATTAGATAGTATGTTAGAAAATAAGTGCTATGGAAAAGATTTGCACAGCTAGAGGGGGACTGAGAGTGTGCGTGTGTAGGGGCAGGCAGACTGACATTTAAAATAGGATAGTCAGGTCAGGTCTCATCAGAAAGTAACACGACCAAAGGCTGGGAGGAGGAAAGCGTCAGCCTTGCGGATATCTGGGGAAAGAGAGAGAACAGTCAGTGCAAATCTCTCAGCCACGAGTGTGTGATTCTGGTGTGTTTAAGGACTGGCAGAGGGCTGGAGTGACTACAGGAGAGTGAGCAAAGCAGAGAGGAGCTAGAAGTGAGGTCAGGGAGGAACTAGGGTGTCAATATCACTTGGACTTTGCAAGGTCTTTACAAAGTGAAAACAAACATCCCCCACCTCCTTCCAAAAAGTGAATACATAAATAAACAAAGCCTAAACAAATCTTTGTACTTTAGAGTAATGTGTTTACTTGTGCAACTGGGCCACAGTAAAGGTAAGGTCTGAGAACCAGTGAAGAGAACGCCAAGAGGAATCTCGGCTGGCTATCACTCCGCCCTCCACAAGGCGAAAAGCATAAGTGGTCTAAACTTCGTGTAGGCCTGAACCTCCCAACACAGAAGACTTATTTTATAAACAATGTAGAACCCCCCAAATCTTCCTTTCTGCCTGCTGCTGTTTTGTTCTTTCTTAGTTCTATTTACCATAATTTATTTAAAATAGAGAGCCACAATTTACAGGGATAGCCCTGTTGACTAGGCAAGCAACATTACTGGGGAGGATAGGATCCTCAGTTTCCCCAAAAGCCTCCACTCCCAACATATTCAGCTGAAGGAGAGCTGTACCGAGACCCACCTTCTGAGAGCACACTTGTCATGTAGACCCCACGGAGGGAGGTCACGTTGGTAAAGTCTGTCTCGCCACCTGTGGTTGTGTAGAGATGTCGGTCCAAGGACTTGGAATAGACAATGCCTCGATCGTCCGAGGTAAATATAGTGCCAAATCCGGTATCTGGAATAGGCAAACAAACAAAAACACTAAGTCCTGGGAGGGAACAGAGAGAAAGCAATAGTCTAGTCATACACATGACACATGACTGACTGACTGCACACATCAGCCAACTCTCTCTCTTCACGATGTACATGCAGACCTGAGAGTCAATCAAGGTTTGATACTCAAGATCTTCATGGCCATCTTTAATTCTAGTACCCAGCTTAGTGCCTGAAATATAGCAGATGCTGAATTTGTTGAATAAATTAATCAGATGTTACAGAAAAGCTCTTCTCAGTTATACTCTGGTGGCAGAGGCACTGTACTTAGCTTCATATCTTACACATCTTTAAATCTTTACACTCTAAAATAATGCTTCTCAAATTGTGGTGAAGGATCAATTTTAAGATTTCAATTATGTCACAAACTAATGCTTTTGTAAATATAACAAAAATTTATCACTAGAAAAATGAAATACAAAAGAAAGAAAAAATATAATTCTTAAAATTTTTATTATTATTAGAGTCAACAGATACAAAATTTCTTTGTCAAAGGGCTGTAAGAGTTTCTAAATGCTCGCTCTTGCTTTCCATACATGTTTGGTAAAAAAGAATTTGCAAATCAGTACCAGTCCTCCAACCATTCTTTGAGCAGCACTGCTCTAGAACACCTGGACGTACTATACAAACCGCCTTAGAGGGTCAAAGCAAGTGGCCTTTTTAACAGAGGCTACATATCATCTCTAAGACAGAGTATTCAGTAGGCCAGTAATAAATTCCTAGGGGTAAAAGGAAAAATTGACACGTAAGAAGGAAAGCTACTAAAATAGGGTTCGGAGCTTAAATCTCTGTGCTTCAAGGGTGAGCCGCTGCACAGCTCTTACCTCCAGGTTCGTCTACATGCATGAACACCATGTCATCATTAGCTGCAAGAATAGAATAGAATTGTTCCTGCCCCACAGAGGGGAGCTGGGCCATGCTCCATGTGTCCCCTTGATCTGTTGACACATGAATCCTTCTTGTTGTATCCTGGAACAAATGCCAATATTTATCTTTTAAATTCTCTACCAAGATGCCATGTGCAGTGACACGAATAGGTACATTATTAATTATATGTATCATTATCCATTCCCTCACTGGGTACAACTGTTAAAAATGAAAGGTCCTAGTACCAATTACCAAAGCTATTTCTAACCTCTTGCAAGATCCAGGCACTGGAACAATCCATCCTATTGTAAGTAAGGTTATCCTGGTTTCCTCTTTGGCTTCTTCATTCTGGTGTGGCCCCCTAAGATATTAACCTCCCAACTTCTTGTAAGTAAGGTTATCCTGGTTTCCTCTTTGGCGTCTTCATTCTGGTGTGGCCCCCTAAGATATTAACCTCCCAACTTCTGACATGCCAATTTCCTTCAATAGAGATTAGGGTTTGTCGGGACCATCATTAGTTTGGCTCTATAGCCATTCGCATATGCTTGCTCAGATAATTCTTTTTATTTTTTAATTGATTAATTAATTAATTTATTTTTGGCTGCACTGGGTCCTCATTGATGCGCGCGGGCTTTCTTTAGTTACGGCGAGCGGGGGCTACGCTTCGTTGTGGTGCGCAGGCTTCTCATTGCAGTGGCTTCTCTTGTTGTGGAGCACGGGCTCTAGGCGCGTAGACTTCAGTAGTTGTGGCACGCAGGCTCAGTAGTTGTGGCTCGCGGGCTCTAGAGCGCAGGCTCAGTAGTTGTGGCTCACGGGCTTAGTTGCTCCGCGGCATGTGGGATCTTCCTGGACAAGGGCTCGAACCCGTGTCCCCTGCATTGGCAGGAGGATTCTTAACCACTGCACCAGCAGGGAAGCCCTCAGATAATTCTTAAAATGATGACTGCTGCATAGATGTTTGGTCCCTTTGAGACAGTCCTGGCATAATCCAAAGAATTAGATAATTAAGGGTCTAGAAAATGGAGATGAAACGCAGGCTTGGGAGATCATGAGGGAAGTCAAAATGTGACATGTCTCCTCTTTTTTTTTTTAACATCTTTATTGGAGTATAATTGCTTTACAATAGTGTGTTCGTTTCTGCTGTATAACAAAGTGAATCAGCTATACATGACATGTCTCCTCTTTAAGGAAGGCTCTCAGAACAGCCATGATGGAGGGAACATGCCAGGCTGGGAAGAGGCCAAGGAGAGTCAGAAATTAATATAATGAAGCTGATCAGGGAGTATTTAGCTGTTAAAAGGAGTCTGTTGAGGAGGCAATTAACACGTACTGTCTGATAAATAGTTTAAAATAGCTTCTAGACACAGTTTAGCCAGGGCACAAGAATTAGTCCCAGAGCCTCCTTATGTTAAATACTCTTCAGTGACAAGTACATTTAACTTACTTTTCTAACTTACATCTTAGATGTTTACTGTGAATCTTACTGTCACTGTTATAGGTAGAAACTAGAGTTCAAAAGCACACAGCAGAGTTTTAATTTTGTAACAGTATAGTGTATAGGCAACTACCTCTGGAATTAGACAGGCTGGTTTCCACCAGGGTTCCACCTCTGGGTGACCCTAGACAAGTTACTCAATTTCCTCAAATAAAAACTGAGCTAACAGTATGAACTTATAGGGTTGTTGGGAGGATTATTATAAAAGTGCTCCAGGGCGTGATCTGTAGTTACTATGCCTACTTCCCCATCTCCAATTCTCTCTGAACCCACTCCAATCAGCCTTTTAACTTCAGTACTCCAAGGAAACTGCTTTCATCGAGGTCACCAACAAACTATACTTTTCCAACTCCAGTGGATAATTCTCAGAACTCATCTAATTACACATTTTAGCTGAGTTTAACACAGCTGACCACTTCCTCCTTGAAACATTTCTTTCACTTAGCTTTCATGACATCACCTGTCTTATTTCCCCCACCTCACTGGTCCCTCCCTTGAAGTCTTCTTTGCTGACTTGAACAGTCTCTTTCCAACCTTTCCCTGCTGGGGTGATTCAGGGCACCAGCTGCTCAGCCTTCCCACCTCTTCTCGACTGACTCATTCCTCCACAAGATACCATCTAGTCACATGGCCAGATGAGATTATACCATATGATTACACCATATAATTTTGGAAGATTCATATACCCAAGTGTTTACTTGACATTTCCACCTAGATATCTAATAGGCATCTCGCATCCAAAGCTGAATTCTTGATTTTCTTCCCACAAACTTGCTTCTCCTGCAGTCTTTGCCGTCTCAGTAAATGGCACCACCATTCACCCAGTTGCTCAAGCCAAAGACTCTAAAGTTATCCTTGGTTCATCTTATTCTCTCACAATCCACATCTAATCCATCAGCAAACACTATTGGCGATACATTTAAAAATATATCCACAATCTTACCATGTCTCCCCTCATTCACTGTTAACAGCCTGGTCCAACGTACCATCTCTCTCACTACTGCTCCTGCTGCTTCCATTCCTGCCCCATGAGGCTACTCTACACACACCTATTCTGTCAGAAGAGAAGGCCAGTTACGCCATTCCCCTGCTTGCAACCTTTTCACAGCTTCGCAACATGTGAAGAATGGAAGCCAAGGTCTTAATCACAACCTACAAAGGTCCTGTGTGATCTGGCCACTGGCTGCCCATCTCTGGACCACCCTTCCCTATGCTCCAGCCATGCTGCTCTTCTCACTTTTCTTCAGTATTCCAAGCATACTCCAGCCTGAGGGTCTTTGCACTCACTGCTTCCTCAGCCTAGATGTCCATGCGGCTGTGCTCTCACTTCAGTCAGGTCTCAGAGAGCCTATCCAAACCACCCTATCTAAAACAGTGCTGCTCCGGGACTTCTCTGGTGGTTCAGTGGTTAAGAATCCACCTTCCAATGCATGGGGTGCGGGTTCTATCCCTGGTCAGGGAACTAAGATCCCACAGGCCGCGGGTCAACTAAGCCTGTGCGCCGCAACTACTGAGCCCGTGTGCTGCAAACTACAGAGCCCACATGCACTAGAGCCCGCACGCCACAACTAGAGAGAAGCCTGTGCACCACAGTGTAGATCCCACGCAGCTAAATAAACAAACAAACAAACAAACAAATAAATAAATAAAACAGCGCTGCTCCAATTCCCGCCTCTTTCTATGTATTCACTCTGCTTTAGGTTTCTTCACAGCTTTAATCGTTACCTGATATTATATCATATTGATCAGTTTAATATCTATCTCCCTACTTGAATAGAAACTCTGAGAGCAGGACATTTATCTGTTTTGTTCACTGCTATATTCCCAGAACCTATATACCTAGTATATAGCAGGTACTCAATTAATGTTATATATTTCCATTATCTTTATTGAATAAAAAGTAGATTGCTTTTTTCAGAATCCATGTCTGAGTAAAGCCCAAACACTGGGTCTACATATCCCAAAACAGATACCAGAATTCAGTTGGTGACATAGGCCAAAGTACAGAGGAGCCCAGAAGAGTCAATCAGCCTCTATAAAAAGAATCACCTCCAAATCTTACAGTGATATTAAATATGCAAAGGGCAAGTAACTCCATCCGCACATGTAGTAAAAGCTACCTATTAGAGGCATATTTACAGAAATATCAGAACCCATAGAGAAGAGGCAAACACCCACCTTATCAGCCATCACAGAGGCAAAAAGGAAACGTCCCCCAAGACCAAAGGAGTAGATTTTCACACCAATGGTTTTGAAGCTTTTTCCCAAGTCTGAAGTTCTCCGTAATTCCAGTGCCCCAAGGTCAGCTTCTTAAACAAGACAAAATATTAATTAAAATTTCACTTACTTGTGAGCCTCTAGTTCAAAACAATTGTTTTAGAATTGTTCTTAGTTTTATAGCAAAAGAATTTTTAATCCTATGCATGTTAATCAGGTAACAGTATAAAAGGATATAGAATTAGACGTAGGAAATTCACAGTTGGGTTTTATCTTTATACATGTGAAGTTTTATATTGGACAGAAAGACAGTTTACTTAATTTCAGTACAGTGTTGCATAAAAACACCACAGCACCCTGCTTTACTTTCTTCACGACACAGTTTGCAATTATCTTATTGTATTTTAAGTTGTCTTGTTTGAGTTTCGGTTTTCCTGTTGATCACCCAACATCCCTACTTGAACTGAGGCTCCATAAGAGCAGGCCTTGGGTGTCTCGTTCTCGCCGTCCTGAGAATGGTGTTTAGCATACTACTGCAGGTGCTCAAATGAGTGGATAAATGAAATGAGTCTGCTGAATGAATACATGAAAGATTATGCTTTCAGCTTCGAAACTGTGCCGCTGACTGGAAAGCCAGCGGCTTCCACCAACACAAACACAATCCATGTTCTTTGGCAGAAATCACTATGCATCTCCATTGGTTATTGTTTGTGGCTTCATATTTACTTTATGTAAATACGCTGCTAAAGTTAAGTATATACTGTCTCTGTGTATAGGCTTCATTTTTTATTTGATTGAGGCAGAGTATAGTACTTGGTTGGTTGTACTTTCAAGATTTTAAAAACCACTAACAGCTAGCTATCTTCAGCTATTAAAATAACAAGAGAATGGAAACATCTTTGATGCTTCTACCTCTTACAACCCAGAATATTCTACCATGAATGGACACCAGGACACTCTTTTCTGGGACTAAAATATACTTACTGCAGGAGCCATTCACATAGGTGGTAAAGAAGATGGTGCTTTCTGATCCCCTACAATGAGGCAAAGACAGAGAAAAGACACGGTTCAAGACTGCTAACAGACTGCATCAACCTTAGTCACTTAGTTCCAAGCAGGTCTAATAAGGGTCACCTATGGGTACCAGCCAAAACAGCCTTCTTGGATGCTGTACACCGATTCTTTCACAGCCTCGCACCAAGGTTCCCACAGTCTGGCCCCAGACATTTTCCACACACCACTACTTTATGTGAACTCTTCCAGCCGGTCAAACTGGTCTCCTTACACTCTCCAAACCTGCCTCTTGCATTTGCTCATATTATTTCCTTCTTAAAACACTTTTCTCTCGTGTGACCAAATCTTACCCTCACAATCTTCAGGCTCCAGGTTAAAATCTAACTCTTCCATGAAGTGTTCCCTGTCACTCTAACTGGAAGCCTTCTTTGGTGCAAACTTCTAGAGCAGTGGTTCTCAACCAGGGGCGATTTGCTCCCAAGGGACATTCTTGGTTGTCACAACTGGGGGGGAGGGGGATTGTTACAACTGTTTAGTGGGGAAAGGCCAGGGATGCTGCTAAACATCCTGCAATGCTCAGGCTTATCCCCCCGCAACAAAGAACTGTCCAGTCCAAACATCATTAGTGCTGAGGTTGAGAAACCCTGTGCGAGAGCCCTGTGCTACTCTGTGTCAGCCACTTGGCACTCCTTTGTCTCCTGTTTGGCTATTTTAATTGCATAGTGTTTGTGTTATCTCTCCTACTACACTACTGAGTTCTTCAGGGCAGGTACTAAGTTTTATGCTTTGTTGTTTCCCCTAAGAACCTAGTTCAATGCTTTGCATGAACTAAATAATTTAGTTCTTTCACCTCAAATAGTCAACTAGATCAGAGGTTGAATTATTTAAATTCTAACTTGGAAAGGGAGTTTCCAGGGAACAAGATTCAGACCTTGATAGTACTTATAGATTAGCACCAGCAAGAGGTGCTGGGTCTCAGACACAGAGGACAAACTAGTGGTTACCAACGGGGAGAGAGAGGAGGGGAGGGGCAAGATAGGGGTGGGAGATTAAGAGGCACAAACTACTATGTATGAAATAAATAAGCTACAAGGATATGTCGTACAGCACAGAGAATAAAGCCTATGTTTTTTAACTATAAAAGGAATATAATCTATAAAAATTTTGAATCACTATGTTATACACCAGAAACTAATATAATATTGTAAATCAACTGTAACTCAATTAAAAAAGGGTGCTGGGTCTGAGCATGTTCTTTCAGAACTTTAGATCGTAACTTCCTAGAAACCAAAGATCTAAAAGGTGAGTAAATAGTTACCAGCAGTCCAGATCTTATATTTAGACACCATGCACAGAAACAAGTTACAAAAGTAAAAAATCTTGTATAGGATACAAAATAAAATACCATTTAAAAATAACTTTTTAGTTTTAAAGATGAGTTTTCTATTTATTTCTTTTAGCTTTACTGAGGTGTAACTGACAAAATTGCAAGATATTTAAAGCATACACTGTGCTGATTTGATATACAGATGTAAAGGTGAGTTTTAATGATCAAAATTATTATAGTCTTATTTGAGCACACCTTACCTATTTTAGGTCTATCAGGAGCGAAATAATTTGTTAGTTTAAAAATTCCTTCCTGATAAGGCCATATAAGATATAAACACAATTAATTAAAATACATAAAATTAAAGCAGATGTGGCATGTGTACCATAGTGGTGCTGTAAAAACCTAATTTAACCAGCATTTTTTTAAAAAGGACGCTTTACTTAAGCACCATTTTTAATAGTTTATTTTGGTAGACATACTTGGCAATGTCTATATTACACATTTCCCTATCTCCCTAAGTAGAGGACATTAAATAGTGAACTCTTCCTTGGGATTACGGACCATTGTCGTCAACATCAACGATATGAAACGGTAACAGTGTTCCTATTGGAAGTTACTGAGGCCTGTGTGCTCTCTTGACACAGCACTAAACCCTTTCATCCCGTTGCGTTCTCTGTCTCTGCCTACTCTGAGAGTTCTCCTGCCTCCATGTGGCTCCCAGGCAGTGGACTCTCAGGCTGGCCTGTGCTTGCTGTTCACACATGCCCCACCTCTGGCAGCAACCTGCTATCAACTGGGAAACCAGATCAACAAACTTGCTGAAATTAGTCAAAGAGAAAGAAGAAAGAGGCTCTAAACAAGGGTCTGAGCCTAATCAGAGTTTTGGAGGTATGAAGGCTCATAATTCTTGCTCAACCGTCCCCCAGATTCCCCAAACAAATCTCCTTTCACAGAAGGAACAAACTAAAGCCCAGAGAGGTTAAGCCTCGACTAGCTGCCGATCCAGGTTAGAACAAAGGTGACATGACTCCCAAGTGGGAGCCTCCTCCCTCCCTCCTCCCTCCGTCGTCTGTAAGCCGGGGTTGGGGAGGGGCACCGAGAGAAGTGAATGGATTTCGGTGCACGGACAGTGTGACTCTGGCAGTCGGGAAGCTCTTTGAGCTTTCTTCCTGATGCCTCACTACATTCCACATAACTGAAATGGATCTCTAGAGGAGATCTCTGTGCAGAGAAGTATGTAAGTCCCCAAATCAACGCCGTACTTCATGCTCTTGCAACTGATGTCACCATTTACATAAAATCAACGTTTGCAGGCAGCAGCTACTCAGTAATGTGCCTTGTTTTATACTTTACATTCTAAAACTTAGTGAGACTAAGTCTTCTTTCCCAGAAGAATCAGAAGCTCCTCCAGGTCAAGGTCTGCGGCACACCCCTCTCTCGTATCCCTTACGGCACCCTGAAAGGTACTCAGCACATGGTAAGTGCTCAATATTTATTCCTGTGACTTCTGGCAGCACCGTCAGGAAAGGTTTAGGGCCCTGCACAGATGGAATGTTCTGTTACTCACCATTTGGCCAAACATACTGCTTTGTGGATTTCTTCCCATTTTCCCCCAAAATTCTTGGACACCCACAGGCCATTCTGAAAGATTATAAATGACTTATCAAAATTCCAGCTTTATCCTGTGCAGCTGCTTGTATGACCTTTAATAACTCATATCCAATCATTCAGGACAGTAAAAACACACACTGAAATTCCATCCAAGCTCCCTGAGCTCCACAGACACACACACGGTTTATGGGGGCCCTTTGGGGTCTTGCAAGTTCAGAATAACAAATGCTTATGAAGTGCCTACTGTGTGCCAGGCACCATACCAGACGTTGCACTGGGGATACAAAGATGAATACGACACACTCCCTGTTCTCAAGGAGCTCACAGTTTAACAAGGGGTGCACATAAGAAAGTTCAGTACGTGTGGTAAGTGTTACGGAAATATGGTCTCTGGGGTAAGAGCAGGGAAAGGAGGGACACTGCATCAGAGATGGTTTGTGAAGAAGATAGCTGAGTCTTAAATGATGAGCAGTGTAACCAAAAGAAGGCAAATGGGAGATGAGATATCACTGCACAAAGACAGACTAGTACAAGCAAAGGCAGAGAGGTGATGAAACATCTCAGTGTATGCAGGGAGCTAAAGCCTTCAGACACAGGTGGAGCACACATTCCAAGGTGAAGACAGGAGGAGCCAGTGCTGGGTTGGGGGTACACTCCTTCTATGTCATGCTGAGGAATCTGGTCTTTCTTTTATATGAGGTACCTAAAGTAGGTGAATGACACAACTAGTTTTACTTTTTTAAGAGGAATACTTGGACAACAGTGGGAAAGATGGATTTCAGAGGGTTCAAACTAGAAGCAGGAAAAGCAGTGACTAACTGCCACATTAGTTCATTAAGAGTTAGTGAGCCCTGACACCACGGCTGGGAGGAGGAGGCTCAGGAAGAATTTAGATGCTGGAGTCCGTAGAAGTGGATCTTTTCCTGT
>NW_006774564.1:2336854-2374614 GCF_000442215.2 Lipotes vexillifer | reverse complement strand
GGGGAGGGGGAGGGGGAGGGGGTGTGTGTATGTGTGTGTGTGTGCATGCCAGCATACTGAGACACAGCAAGGAAGACGTCAGCTTTAGATTGAGTTTGAGGGACCTGTGGGACATCTAGCTAGAGATACCCAGGGGACAGCAAGATAGGCATTTGCAGCCCTAGGAAGAAGCCAGGACCAGAGACAGGGATTTGAGACTCTTATGCATTACAGTGGTAGTAAAATGGTAAGAGTGGAAGAGACTGTTCAGAGTAAAATGAGCAGGGATTTAAGCGGAGGTTGAGAGGAGCTTAAAAAAGAGACCAAGAAGCGACTATTAGAAGGTAGGAGAAAAACAAAGGGAATGATGTCACAGAAGCCAAGCAAGTGGAAGGATTGGTCAATACTTTCAAGTGCAGCAGAGACTGACAATTTCCGTTACATTGGCAACACGAGCCTAGTGGGCCCAGATTCAGTGGAGGTGGGACAGAGGTGTCCCAGTACAGCTGAAATTAAATGGTGCGGATCTAGGCAGAATTACCTTCAGTGCTCCTCCACTCTCACCCACGATTCTTCTTTCTTTAACTTTTCCTCCTCTAGTAATGTTCACCTCCCGGCATTTCTAATCTACCTAATTCTACTCAGAAACAGGAAAGGGTCTGGTATCACCTATTTGGACTTTAGTACAAATTGGCCCATCTTCTCCACCCTGATTATTTGTACTTCAAACTTACCCTTAATGGGAAGCAATTTCAGGTATAAAGGCGGATTGTGCCTGCCTCTTCCTGAGGATAGCCTGGTTTAATAAGCGTAAGACACTTGATAATTGTGATGGGGTGGCCAAAGGCAGATCAATGGTTCTGTCCGTTCCTATGGGGGTCTCTTTGTTCCCCTGAAGGGCCTTCAGCTCAAGCTGCTGAAAGCCAATTCCCAGGAATTGTTGCTTTAAGATCTAAAGCCTACCCAGAAGGCGAGTTTCCTCCCTCTGGCCTCCTTCGGCTAAGCTTAACTCTGACCTCCCTTGAGTCCTCCAGCCTCACCTCAACTCAAAGATCTGCCCAAAGAAGGCCCAGAACCCACACCTCTCTTCCAAGTGCCCTTCTCCTCGTCTCCATGCCATCCATTTGTTCAGCCCAACTTGTCTATATTTGATAATCCTATTTCTGTCCCCACAATGGTCATTATGGCAACAGCTCTCAAATTTTAGTGTGCAGGCTCCACTGGGGAGCTTGTTAAAAACACGCTCCTCGCAACCAGAAGTTGCCAACATACTACATCTGGATCGGGGCCGAGGAGTTTGCATCTTAAACCAGCCTCCCAAGGGTTTCTATCTGATGTTGCTGGTCATTAGACCACACCCTAAGCAATAAGATGAGAGAAAGCCACATAAATATAGAGGGCAATTATGACTATCATAGTCTAGCAACTCAGCCACTCTGGGCCCTTAACATTCATGATACAGGAGACTGATCCTCCAGGAAAGGAAAAGCTGAGCTGCTCCTCAGGGAACTTTCAGAAGAGAGGTAGGAGGGACAGGGAGGGACACCGGTTTCCGGGGAGAGTATAGGAATGTGGTAGTGGGTGCAGGGGTTTAAGACTCTGGATATTTAATACATGGGTGTCAAAGACAGAAATCAACAGGCTTTTACACCAAGGACCTAAACAAAAAAATTATAAAGATGTGGTTTGGCCATAGGAAAGGAACAATAACATCATTAGGAGTTTGACAATTTATGCTTGTCCCCTGTAGAACAACAAGGATTACATTAAACTCTTTTCTAGTTCATTACTCCAACAGCACATATCTGTTCAATTTTTAAAAACTGTAATGACAACTAGACATCATACTTATCTGGAATAGACAGCACATGAAAATTGTGCCCTTTACCATATAGGAAAAAATGCATAAAATACATACTTCATACCATAAGAAGTCACTAGAAAACAGTCCAACATAAAAAGCACTACCTACAGGGTGATTTTAAGACAGTATATTTTGAGACTATAAAAGTGCAAAAGGCAAGACAAGCTCTTCACCTAACTTACTTCAGTGCTGAGAGCTAAAAGATAATCAGAATTCTGAGGACTATACATCATCTGAGTCAGAGGATGAAAAGGGAGATTGGTCTGAACGAAGTTCTTTGCAAAATCGGATGACCTGAAGATTCTTCCTCCATGACTTCCTCCCGACACTTCTGCTGTTAAAATCACCTGATTAGGGAGAAGGAAGTTCAGCATCAGGGTATAATACTATGAAAGTACAGGAAGTTCTTGCACCATTTTCACCAGACATTTGTTAAGAAAATTTTGGTTCCAAAAGTAAGAAGAGTTATAAAAACAGATTAATTGGAACACTCTACTCCTCAAGTATTAGTCTTATCAAAAAATACTGTCCTGAATTGAGCCAGTACATTATATCTATGAAGTTGAGCCTGGTCAGTTTGAGATTAGCCAGTTTCCCCAAAGACTAAAATGTTGCCTTAAGATGTATACCTTATAATGCTAAATAACCACCACATAATTATGAAGAGTTTTGGTGCCTCTTGGACAGGGTCCAAAAAAAGAACCTGTGTGCTAAATTCCATTCTTTTGTGATCAGTATTAAATCATGTTTAATTTTTAAAACACAGTAATAGTAAACTAAATATATTGCTGTGTATCACTGGATCATTCAAATATCAACATCTGACAGCCCTGTATATGGTATCATGCATAGCTTTGCATATGTATGAATGAGTCTCACCTTCCCAGAGTTCTCAGGACCAATAGCCATGCCAAATTCAGTCCGAATGAAGGTGTTATTGATGAGATTTGTAATATCCTTAAAGTTCTTTCCATAGTCCTCACTGAGAGGAAGAAAAAAAAAGACAAATTTAGAATGCAGAGGTCACGGACACTGTTGGGTTCCCACCCAGCTTCCGTCACTCTCACCGACTTTACTGAAGCACTCACCCTCCTCAAGAGGTCACAGCTTCAGGGAAGTTGATTCTACCCATACCTCCAGTGGTGGGCCTGATTAGTGGAAAGAAGTTCCAACCCCTCATGGGTGATGGGGTCAGGAATGAGGGGGTGATCCAGGCTGAGCCAGTAAGGCAAAAGGGGGGAATTGGGGTCTATTAGGAAACACATGTAAGACAACCACCTAATGAAATGATCTGTCTTCCTTTAGATCAGTGGTTTTTGTTTGTTTGTTTGTTTTGTTTTTTAGTGGTACGCGGGCCTCTCACTGTTGTGGCCTCTCCCGTTGCGGAGCACAGGCTCCGGACGTGCAGGCTCAGCGGCCATGGCTCATGGGCCCAGCCACTCTGCGGCATGTGGGATCTTCCCGGACCGGGGCACGAACCCGCGTCCCCTGCATCGTCAGGCGGACTCTCTCAACCACTGCGCCACCAGGGAAGCCCAAGATCAGTGGTTCTTAACCAGGGTATTTTTGCCCCATCCCCCAACCCTACCAAGTAAACATTTGGTAATGTCTGGAGACATTTTTCATTATTGTAACTCAGGGCTGAGGTGCTACTGGCATCTAGTAAGTACAGGTCAGGGGTGTTGCTAAACATCTTACAATGCACAGGAGTCCCATAAACAAAGAATTATCTGGCCCCAAATGTCAACAGCACAAGGTTGAGAAACCCCCATGTTGTAGTATGTGAATGCAAAACAAAAAAGTGCTATAAGCATTCTGATACAATGAGAACACAACTTGAAGATGAAGCCAACATAAGTGGGTAGTACTGCTGAGGCAATTCTGGAATTCCAGAGAAGCAGAACCTATGACCCTGGATTGAACTGACCCTGAAACCCATCCTTCCTCTGTATTTAGTTATGAGCCATGAATTCCCTTATTATTTAAGCTAGTTTGAGTTGGGATCTCTGGTAAATGTAGCCAAAGGCTTTCTAACTAATCTACCAATGCACAGTACTCACAATAAAGCTGTAAGTTAAGTCGCCCACCAAAGTTACCATCCCTAAGCACAAGTCTCTTAATGCATGCAGCACTCAGCTAGGGAAGACAAAGAAACTTAATCTCAACTCTTGGGTTGGTAAAGCTTTTCCCAAAAGTTCATTCCAACAATATCTTTAAGAGGTATTAAATTCCATGTTTAGATTTCAAAAAATAAAAGAAAACAAAGTCAGTAGCTGTTTAATTCTGACAGGTTTAATACTACTATACACAGTTCTGTTACGATATATAATGCTAAAATCTTAATATTCATTAAGTTTCAATGTCCACGAGTGATGACCACTATGTACTGCAAGTTAGTTGCCCAGTGATAAACGCAGTGTACAGTGGTCTTCACTGATAGTATATATGACTTAAAAGATGGTACAATTTTGGTAGCAGCCTCAACAAAGAAAGAATCACAGAACCACAGAACATGAGAGATACAAGGGACTGAAGAGAACACCTTGTCCAACTCCCTCATTTCACACATGAGGAGGTTCAAGGGGAAGCAATTCATCAAAAGTCAACCAGTTAATTAAGGACAAAATTGAAACTGCAGTCCAGTTCTCTTAACTCTCAGCCCCAAACTTGAGACAACTTTTAATTATGTGTTAGGAATTCTTCCTTTGCAACCTGTGGTCTTTCTCTTCCTTGCCAGGGCTTGTGGCCTGGCAGGAAAGATTGGCTTATAGGAAGGTGGAGAGACACAGGAGGGAAGAATCTCTCAGTGTCTGTACAGGTCCCCGACAGTATGCTAAAGCAAACTACATGTGACTTTAAGTTGTCTTCCCATCTCTTAGAACATACACAGAGAACAGTCCTAGTTAAATACAACAGGGATTAGGTACCACCCAACTGATTCCCGTATTACTCTTTCTTGGCTTTGGAGTACAAGAGTTCTTATCTTCTCAATAGCAGGCCAGGAGATATGCATAGGGACTTCCCTGGTGGCACAGTGGTTAAGAATCCACCTGCCAGTGCAGGGGGCATGGGTTCGAGCCCTGGTCCAGGAAGATCCCACATGCCGCGGAGCAACAAAGCCCGTGCACCACAACTACTGAGCCTGTGCTCTAGAGCCCGCAAGCCACAACTACTGAAGCCCACACGCCTAGAGCCCATGCTCCGCAGCAAGAGAAGCCACCGCAATAAGAAGCCCGCGCATCACAACGAAGAGTAGCCCCCGCTCACCGCAACTAGAGAAAGCCCGCGCGCAGCAATGAAGACCCAACGCAGCCAAAAATAAATAAATACATTTATTAAAAAAAAAAGAGATATACATAAATATGTCCTAGCTCTACAGTGCCTGTATCATCAATAGCTCAGACAACGTCTTAAGTGGTTTGCAGTGGTTCGATTATCACCCGCTTACACGTTGCCGCTCCTTCACGGCATCCCGGGGACCCTCCACAACCCTGCTGACAAGTCTGCTTGCTTTTCAAGAACTTGGCACAACAAACACATCCCTGCCCTTCAGAAAAAGGAATCGACATGAGCGAAACGAAAATCATCTGTTGCAACACTCTGACACTTTAGCCAGTTAAACAAACGGAGCACGGTGGACTAGTTTCAACCTGCTGGGATTTAAAGTAGGGTTTTGTGAAGGCCGTGCTGGGCTCAGGGATATATTTTAATATAGCACTTTATTTTAAAGTAGCTTTATTTTTTATCACCATTATATCAGCATACATGATATATCAGGAAGAGGAAATCAATGAAACACCCTGAAAAATAAATCACTTTTCAAATTCCATATGATAATAATAGAGATATGAACAGTAGTCAAACATTAACAAAGCCCTATAAAACCATCTGTTTTAGAAATAAGTCTTTTTAATAACAATTCTATACCTCAATCCTAATATCTGCTCTTTCTGGTTACTAAAAATAAATGATCACTTTTGCTTAAATCTGTGGTATAAACACGCATAAGAATATGTACATTTATAACAAAAAATAGTGCTGGAATACAAATAGTTTTGGAATAGAGCCTAATACCCCCAAAGAATATGAAAAATCTAGACATTTAAATAAGTGGGAAAAAAAAGTAATCACCACATGGAGTCCTGGTAAGATATAGCATCAAAATTCCTAGTAAGTAGAGAATGGACTTGAGGACACGGGGAGGGGGAGGTGTAAGCTGGGATGAAGTGAGAGAGTGGCACGGACGTATATACACTACCAAATATAAAATAGATAGCTAGTGGGAAGCAGCTGCATAGCACAGGGAGATCAGCTCGGTGCTTTGTGACCACCTAGAGAGGCGGGATAGGGAGGGTGGGAGGGAGACGCAAGAGGGAGGAGATATGGAGATATATGTGTACATATAGCTGATTCACTTTGTTATACAGCAGAAACTAACACACCATTGTAAAGCAATTATACTCCAAAAAAGATGTTAAAGAAAAAAAATGTGTTGAACGGATAAACCAATGAATAAATGAACGGATGCAAAAAAAATTCCTAGTAAGATGAAGGACTCAGGAGGGCACTTTTCCAGAAGATTCACATGCTGACTGACACTCAACCCAAACGTCAATAGCCAAGGATTACACCCTTGTTTTTGAGCACTTTTCATTTACAATAGAGAGGAACTTGTGACACCGGGTATCTGACCTGCAGACATTTAATGAGAAGTAATAGTAAAAGAATCCTGGGGCTTCCCTGGTGGCGCAGTGGTTGAGAGTCTGCCTGCCAATGCAGGGGACACGGGTTCATGCCCCGGTCCGGGAAAATCCCATGTGCCGCGGAGCGGCTAGGCCCGTGCTCCGCAACGGGAGAGGCCACAACAGTGAGGGGGCTGCGGACGGGAAAAAAAAAAAAAAAAAAAAATGTTGTCATAACGATATGCCTTGGAGAAGGTGGTTTACTGAACTTTGCTTTAATATCTGTTCTATATCTTTAAGTTACCCTTTTTTTTTTCTTTTTTGCGGTACGCGGGCCTATCACTGTTGTGGCCTCTCCTGTTGCGGAGCATAGGCTCCGGACGCGCAGGCTCAGTGGCCATGGCTCACGGGCCTAGCCGCTCCACGGCATGTGGGATCTTCCCGGACCGGGGCACGAACCCGTGTCCCCTGCATCGGCAGGTGGACTCTCAACCACTGCGCCACCAGGGAAGCCCAAGTTATCCTTTTTTTTTAAAACCTCAACATCCTGAAAAACTTACATTGACTATGGAATAAACTTTAATGTGAAATCTCTCAGAGATTCCTTTATTAATTTCCAAAATTTGAACAACTCTCAACAGGAAATAGAAATCACAAGTAAAATAGCCCAGCAGTTTTCTGGTAATTTGGTACAGAATTTTGCTGTACATAAAGCTTACATGTGCTTTACTAAGTAGCTAATCTTACAATGAAAGGTTAGACTCAAGGCGCCATAAAACAAAAAGTTGCAAAACATCTTTTAGTTGCCAAAAATCATATTATCATCTTAACTGTAGCTAGTTATTTCCTTTTTAACTTCATATTTGCAAGTGAGAGGTAAATGTACTTTATAATCTATTATATGAATTAATATTCCTTAACAGAGAATCAAAATTTATACTATTCAAACATGATTCCTTTTAATTGAAGATATTAATATATCATTCACTTCTACCCAAACACTAATGTCTGTCTAGGGACTTTATTTCCCAAATCTTTCAACAATCCTCTTTCACAACCTGACCACTGAAGTATACTCCAACTCAGCCCAGGTAACAGAGACGACTTCCTTTTCCTTGTGTGCGCCTCCATGCAGTACTACTCACGGCAGGCGGCATGTGATTAAGCTGCCTTCTATTTGAATCCCAAATGAACCTTTGACTACATAAGATGTAGCAGAGAAAGATAATCCAATAAATAATACAACCATTAAAGCTGTGAAAAACAGAATAATCCAATAAATAATACAACCATTAAAGCTGTGGGAAAAAAAAGAATCAACAGGCTTTTTATTTTATTCCTCAGTTAGGCAAGCTCAGCATATTCAGGAATCATTTCGATCAAACTGCTCCCTCCCTTTCCCATTTCTGAAGCAACATGTGCCTCTTGGCTGGTGTGTCCAACAACATGAGTCACTTCAGACCAGGCCAGGCCAGCCCAACTGGAGAGGCAACAAGGCATATTTACAGTTTCCACCTAAACTCTGGAAGAGTTTTCACTTCACAGCAGGGAGGAAGTAATTAATATTCAAAATGACCTTTGTAAAACTAACCAACCAAACAAACAACCCGCTGTGCAAAATGAAGAAAAAGAATCTTAGTAACATGATAGTATACCAGAAACAAATAGGATTACTCTCTGGTAAACTGCATGTTAGTGGTTTCTCACAAGACTGGACAAATATAGGATGGAAAAGGGCTGAGTCAGATGGTGGTAGGTATTTAAACAGTAACATAGTGATACCATTTTGTTTTGTTTGGGTTTGTCTCAAAGTAAGCACAACACTGAAAAGCAAAAGAATAGGAAAAGAAGTCGTGAAAACACATTTCACTCCCCATGGGTAAGACGCAGGTCTGTCAGGTCCAGTTCTAGCCAGATGATTAAAGAGCACTATAGAGACTAAAAAGTGAATTCAGAAGGCAAGCAAAAAAATGGCTGAAGCAACAGATTTAGAAGATAATTCAACCAAGAGAAGGAGTTTAGTAAAGGCTTCAAAACATGTAGAGATCAATCAGAGAGGAGGTTTTCATTTGCTACCAAAAAGTAAACTGGAAATAGGCATCTTTTGTGACATATATGTGTGATATTGATTACAGCGGCATTAACAACAGTGAAAAAATTAGCTACGACTTAACTGTCCAAGAGAATAATGATTAAATAAATTCTTTCAATCTAACAAAAATGATGGGTTACTAGCAGAGGGAATATGACAAGTATCACGGTACAAGCACTGACCAATCAGAATGGTTATAGTTTGCAACGCTAAGTGTTACTAACACCTGCATGTTGGCAGGGGCGGGGGGTGTGCATCTGTAGAAGCCATGGAGGCACCTGCTGTCAGGCACTTTTTATCAACTGGTTCGGAAGGCTTTCAATTCATTAAAAAAACTCTACCACAGTGCCAGTACATGCTGGCTACATACCATATCTGGCTGTTGGCACGGTAGCAGCTAAGAGCACCAAGTTCTTACTCCGTGCCAGGCACCACAAAGCGTAACTTGCAGCAGCTCTAAGGTGGCCGCTATTATCATCTTTCTTTTACAGACGTCCAAAAAGACTCAGGGAGGTTAAATGACTTGCCCAAGTTCATTCTGCTCACAAATGACAACGCTGAGATCCAATCCCAGGCCTATATGCCAATAAAATTTGGCAACTTTACACTATACCATGTTGCTTCCTACGACTATCTAGCCATATGGTATAACATTATAGGGGGAAAATCAAGATAATAAACTATAAATAAGATTACTTGACTTTAGGGTGAATTTTTTCTTTCTTTTAAAATTTCAAAATGTTTTATAATATGGTTATATTGCTTTTTAAAAAAATTTATTTATTTTATTTATTTTATTTTTGGCTGTGTTGGGTCTTCATTGTGGTGTGCGGGCTTCTCGTTGCGGGGGCTTCTCTTGTTGCAGAGCACAGGCTCTAGGCACATGGGCTTCAGTAGTTGCGGTGCGTGGGCTCAGTAGTTGTGGCACAGGGGCTTAGTTGCTCCGCAGCATGTGGGATTTTCCCGGACCAGGTCTGGAACCCGTGTCCCCTGCATTGGCAGGTGGATTCTCAACCACTGCGCCACCAGGGAAGCCCTGCTTTTTTTTAATGAAAGGTGCATTGGTAAGAAAAACTGTATCATAAAGAAAGATTTTACAACAGCAAATTTTTTTAAAAAATGGAAAGAGTTATTAAAGTTACAAAAATTTTAATGCATTTTTTCCCTTCTAAAACAGGATACTTTTCATATGTCTGAAATGGTTCAACTACTGTTGTAACTTAATAAACAAAGTCACCTATAAATTATAGCCCTTCTAGAACTAGGATTCTATAATACATTGTCAATCTTTATCAAAAAAATCAAAAATATTATTAGTCTAAGAATTATTAGAGAAGGCAAGCCATTCATTCATTCAATTAATATGTACTGCCTGCCTGCTATGTGTCAGACATTTGGCTAGTTGCTAGAGAACCCCAAGTTAGTCAAGAACCTGCCTTCATGGAGTGTACAACAATTCCAAGATGGCAATTCCTTCTTGGCCTATTTTTAAGCTAAAGTCACTGTGTTAAAGGGCAGAGAGCACCATCTCCAGGCTCAGGAGCAGCAGTCAAGGGTCACCTATTGGGGAAGGGAGGTTGGGCTGATCTATCTCAGAGTTTCACTCCCACCTTGGCCAAGACCAACAATCAAAAAAGAACCCTGAGAAAGTATGATGGCTCCTGGGAGATCCTTTGGCCTTGAGGGTAATTTCTGTGTCATCTGCTGAAATGTCAAATTTCTTTAGGCCTCTAGGGGAAAAATGGAATAGAAACAAATGATTGGGAAGACAATCAACAACTTCTGGATATTAGCTGGTTTTGAATCTTATGGGTGAGGAAAAGAACCCTACTCTTTAACCAAACTATACTTTTTTAAAATAATTAATTAATTAATTATTTTTAAATTTTTGGCTGTGTTGGGTCTTCATTGCTGCGTGTGGGCTTTCTCTAGTTACGGCGTGCAGGGGCTACTCTTCATTGCAGTGCGTGGGCTTCTCATTGTGGTGGCTTCTCTTGTTGCGGAGCACGGACTCCAGGTGCACGGGCTTCAGTAGTTGCAGCACGTGGGCTCAGTAGTTGTGGCTCGCGGGCTCTAGAGAGCAGGCTCAGTAGTTGTGGCGCACAGGCTTAGCTGCTCCACTGCATGTGAGATCTTCCCAGACCAGGGTTTGAACCAGTGTCCCCAGCACTGGCAGGTAGATCCTTAACCATTGCACCACCAGGGAAGCCCCCAAGCTGTACCTTTGAGAAGATAACTCTAAAGCTTTGTGAATGTCACAGTACAGACTATGGTTCCAGAACATACATTACCACAATCATTACCAGGCACTTTGATAGGTCTGACCTGAGAACCTCCTCCTGATCTAAAAACAATGTTTGAGGCTTAAAATGTTAGATAAAAAGAATATTCACTTGGGGGAATTCCCTGGAAGTCCAGTGGTTAGGATTTCATGCTCTCACTGTGGCGGCCTGGGCCTGATCACTGGTCGGGGAGCTAAGATTCTGCAAGCTGTGCGGCATGGGCAAAAAAAAAAAAAAAAAAAAATTCACTTGGAAGATACAGTAAGTATTGTAACTTCAGGGGTATAAAAACCATTTTTTGCTCATAATAAATAGAAAGATGGTTAAACGCTATCTACCTCCCCACAAATATCCATTTAAATTAACATGCATACACCCCTATAGACACTTCCTTCATCTTCCTTTACTGTTCTGCCACTCAGTCAGGTCAACCTAATTTCCTTGGAACTAGATCCCTTTTCATACTTCTTCAGGTTGCTAAGGAGATAGATATTAAAAAGTGTGCTGAGTGTGACAGTCTGGTGAAAATTTAAGATGGCCAGAAGATCTTTTAAATCAACTGTTGGATCCCATCATGTCTAGAAAAGCAGAGAACTTACATTCACAATGCATTAGTCAGTCAAATGCCCCAATCATATGCTAGGCATCTCACCTTCGATATAGCTTGGACTGTCCGAAAGTCATAATTACCAGTGGTACATGGAATGTAGTCAAGACGAGAATGATCTGGAGAGACAAAAGCATGTGGTCAGTAAGAAACATAGTCCAATTACATGCTTGCAACAACTGACCATCTGAACGATTGCCAGTAGCCCCGCTTCGTAGTCGCCTACATTGCAATACTATATCTGAAAACCAAGAAGGACCAAGTGATTAGGGCTTACAATGACTCAAAATCTCCACTCATTTTGTTGAGATGGTCTCATCGCCTACACTTGAAGCAGTGAGACAGAGCTAATCAACTCCACACTACAGTAAAGGAAGGATTTAACTATTTTGTATTCACATTATTGTAAGATATTCTCAAGCAAGAATCATCTCTCTGCTTACAGAGGCTAAAATAGGGTGGACGCTCTAACAGAAGAGTCACTATGTCACATCTGTCCTTTTCTTCTTCTCCCGGCCGTTAGCTCTCCATGAAATCAATTTTTTAAATAAGCATTTTTCTAGAGAAAAATATGCATGAAGGTAAGATTGTGATAGATTAGAACAAGAGGCTAGGGAGTCTCAAATAGCCATATAACAAATCTTGGAGACAGCAACTGTCTTAGATAAATGGATAAATCATGGGCAATAGGGAACAACTCAAATTTTAGAAGAAAACGAGACCTGCTTAAAGAAATTCTACCAGGAACTTAAAAATTAATTTATAACTTACTCTTCAGTGCCAAAATTATATTTCTTTCAGCTCTTGATACAGCCATCACGTGCCTCAGTGCTCGGATACACACATTACTGGAATACTAGAGGGGCATGAGCTATGGTCCCTGATGTTGTCAGGCAGGGTAATAACCGACACAGGTAATGCCAAGCCCCGATTCAAGACTTGAGGCCAATGAATCCTCAGCATCCCTCCTACTAGGAGATAGGCTACATACTAGGATGGATAAGGGGGAGCTTATTGACTCTCCCATTCCCCCAATCCTGGCAGTACCTCCTCTGTGGTAGGGGAAGAGACAGAAGATGGAGCTAACAGCGATAAGCCCATGGGCGCTACAATCCTTCAACACTAACTGTGGGAAAGGACACCAGAACAATACAGTTTGGAGGAAAAATGCCGAGATGTGTAATGTGCAGTTTTCCACTTCCACACAGTTTTCCCTAGTACTGTAGGTCTCCCTTTTCACACATAGCACTCTCTTTCCTCTTTCTTCTTCTTGCTCATCTTGATGTCAAGCAGCCACCAAGGACTAAAAAGGTGTTTATCTTCCTATTATGGAAGAAGGTGGTCACAAGATGTTCCTAGTTCCAAAGCAAAACAAAATCGACCATAGCTTTCTGAAAGTCTGTCCAGCAAACATGCATTTTCTACGACTGAGGTTGGAGACAATTTCAGAAGGTAAAACACTTAGCGCTTAAACTCCCCAAATCTACACCATCTTCTTGTCAGGTTGAACCAACAGACTCAAAACATTACTTACCCCAGTGGTATCTCCAACCCAGGACAAGGATACTGAGCCACTGAGATCATCAAACACATGCTATAAGGGAAAAAAAACCTCAATTTAGAAATGACATCTCCTCTTCAATCTCTGACTTCTTTAAATAATACAGAACACTATTACTTTCAACATAACTATGTTTATAATTATAAGGGGATATGGATTCCTGGAACAAAATTTGGACAAGATAGTATTTAACCACTTAACCTAAATTACAAATAAGTTGGAAATTTTAATTCTCTCTCATACAAAGTAAGCCAAGCAGATGAGGTTTCTTCACTGCACCAGATGGGGAGATGGGATAATCTATTTGCCTTCTCCAACAGAACTAAATATAAAGACATAGAAAGTATTCTTAGGATATTTTAAAACAAGAGATCACAGCCCACAATGACAGATATAACTGTAACCCGATCAGCATAGTTAAAATTTTTCTAAGCAGCCTTCACAGTACAGCTGAATAGCTAATAGCTGGATTCCTTCTGCTTCTAGGCTAACTCACCCAAAATGACAAGGGACAGAAGCAAGAGTAAATGCCCTTGTTTCACCCTTTTATTTAATAATAACAACAACAATAATAGTATTAATAATAATAGAACAACCTTAATAGAGATGTGAGTGAGGAGACAAAAAAGGGGAAAGCTGGTATATTATATCCAAAGTATGGTAATCATATTGAAATGCAGCTATAATAATTACTGTAGGTGCTTTTGAGTTTTGGTTTTCAACTACTTTCTTCTCTATTTTTAAAATAATATACATCCATTATAGAAAATGTGTACAATAGATATAATAAAGAAAATATAAATCATTCATAATTCTATCACACAGAGATATTCAAGGTTAACATTATGTATATAATCTACTAGTCTCTATCACTTTTTTAACTGATAAAGAAATAACACCAAAAAGGCATCATTAGCACTTAGTAAAAATTTCTTACTATATATATAGAAATGTATATAGTAAAAAATGAAGATCCTTCCTCTTTCCCGCCATAGCCCCACAACCCAGAGGGGTTAGTAGTTTAGTATATATTTCTACTAAATGTTGATGATTATGCTTTTCTTTTATGAACACTTATATATTATTAAGATTTTAAAAATCTTAAATATGTCCTGCCTTTCCAAATATGAGCAGTTCCTTAGGAGCTGAGGATATAATTTTATAGTCACGGTATGCCCTGTGCCTACCATGATACTTTGCATGCTCAATAAGCATTTGTTGAAAATGATTATACATCCTTCCCAAACCACAACGTTGATCTCAAAAAAAACATGCCCATAAGCAGCTGGTGGGATTCCAGCTGCTTGGTCACTCAAGCCACCATTCCCAACAGACAAGTCTGAAGAAACAGAACTCAAAACACTAACTGTTTTGCTTATCTTTTAATTTTCTTTTGTGGTCCTCCTAAATGGGCCACTGAATTCACCTATATTATTTCCCCCTGTACTGTAAGTACCTTTGAGGTCGACAGAATCTCTTGTACAATCTCTGTAAATAGTACAATCAGTGCCACACAGACAGCTTGCTCAGTAAGTGCTGGTTAACTCTCAAACGCTCAGAGCTTCTCACAGCCACTGCAGGACAGAAAGGTTATTCATACATGTAAGCCGGCCAAGCATCTGAGAAAAAGTAGGTCTGCTAGAGACATCTGGAGCCAGAAGCTTAAAAACTGACACAGCAGCGCGTCTTGTAAGATGCCACACAGAGCAAGACAGCATGTTCTCTTGAGTGAGGATACAGTGTCTGAAATTACATCAATGAGCTCCTTGAGGAGAGCAGGAATATTCAGAGCTTCCACAAACACCAGATAGATCACATGGGCTAACAGTTATCTAAACAGAGGCTATCTTTCCAAGAAAGGTTCTGGGCACAACAGCTGACTAGGATAAAAGAAAAGTCCCATCCCAGGAGCTCTGGCTAGCTTGATCAAGCTTTCACTTTTCAGGCAATGCTCTGCACACCTGACCCAATCAGCAGACACTGGAATTACTCACATCTTCCTACTACTGCTCAGTCACAGAAAGAGGAGGATTATTAGATGACACTAGCAACCCTCAACTTAACCCAAACAAATCAAAGGATAGCTGACCTCATTCATCATCCAGAGTTCCTTTGGGAAAATGCAGGTGAAATTCATGAATTACAATTGTGGTCTTCTGCTACCCTTAACCTTCCCTTCCCTTCCCAACAACCAATTAAATTTTACTTTTGAAAACACACAAACTCACTGAAAAACTCATCCACCTAGAGAAAAAAGCAATTAATTTTTTATATTTCAGTTTTTACCACTCTTATACTAGAGAACGTAAAAGAGAAAAATGAAATCAGATCTAACAACAGACCAGAGCTCAGGAAGAAAGAAAAGGTCATATGGAAAGGAGACAAATCCAGGAGAATGGGGAACCAAGACCCCAGATACAACCCTTCCCCTTCAACGGGAGGATTACAGATGTCCAGGAAAAGGGTGGACAACCTGGTCATAGTTAGGAGACAGAATTTACAAATGTCAGCAAAAGGCCATTAATTCTAATGCTTGATTATTTACCGTGTTTAACACAATGTACATCACTCTACATTATGGTAGTATCTTAGATATTTCAAAACGTGTGTTACTTTTAATTATAGCAACAAGAATCTTGTCTGCCTCCCTCACTAGACCTGAAGCCCATCTGGTGCAGGGACCAAGCCTATTCATTCTGGCAACTAATATATAGCAATAGCATATGGAAGACAATAAATATTGAATTCATCTCCTAGAAGAACTACTTGCAAAGCTCTGAAAAGGAGGATAATGAAGTGAAAAGATAAGGCCAGATCCATTTAATTTCCCCAAGCCAGAAATGAGTATGAAATGCAGAAGGTCTATTCTGAGAGGACTTCTGCTTCTGGCCAAGATGGAGTAACATGGATCAGATTCACCTTCCCACCTGAAACAACTAAAAAAAAGCATAGAATATATAAAACAACAGTCTTCAAGACATTGGACTTCCGGCAATGAAGGACAATGATCCCTGAGAGAGAAGAAGCAAACGAGGGCCTACATCTGCCCTAGCTTACTGTCCGGAGATAATTTTCAGGCCACGGTACAAAGAAGAGGAGCCCAGGCAGAGCCCAGAGGTCTTCCTCACTTGAAGAGATGAGCTGATAGTCTGAGGAGGCCAAAGAGGCTGGAGTTCATAGCTTAGTGTATGAAAGAGGAAAGAGCTACAAAGAAAGAGAACAGTGCCAAGTGTTCATCTGAGTACTAATCATCACATGAATGTAAGGAAACTACCTGAGGCCAGGGAAAAACATACCTGAAAAAATTGAAGGAAACAATATCTGTGCGTCACACAGGACCAGAAGCAATTCCGGTTCCCAAAAATCGTAAGAGAAAACCACATATTTCACAAGGATTTGGACAGAATACTCAGAAAAGTTTTACCTTGGTAATGAAGAAAAATTAATCCTAGACTAAATGCTATACTAGCCTTGCCTAAAAAGCTCAAAAACAAGACCAAAAAGGATCAAACTATTGTCAAGAAACCTAACTACATCCCAAAACAAAGTTCAAGAATATTTATAGGCATATTAAAATACGCAGCACCCAACAGGATAAAATTCACCACATCCAACAGTCAATAAAAAATAACCAGGCATGCAAAGAAGAAAACAGGACCCATAATGAAGAGAAAAATCAATCAAACTGACCTGGAAATAACACAGATAATAAGATTAAGGACATTAAAAGTTATAATTATACTCCATATGTTCATTCAAGAAGTTAAAGAATAAACTAACACAACAGTGTAAAGCAATTATACTCCAACATAAAAGAAAAGAAGTTAGAGAACAGACTGAACAAAGGTAAGCATTAAATAAGGATACAGAAGATATTAAAAAAAGCCTCAAATTGGACTTTTAGAGATGAGAATTACAACATCTGAGATGAAAATTACACTGGATAGGATTAACAGGAAATTAGACATTGTAGAAGAGAAGATTAACAAACTGGAAGACACTCCAGTGGAAACTATCCAAACAGAAACACACAAAAAAAGACACACACAAAAAATTAAGAGAGCATCACTGAGCTATAGAACTTTAAGCAACTATACATACACACACACACACACACACACACACACACACACATATATGTATATGTACACACACAAACACACACATATAATTGGAGTCTCTGGAAGATGTGGAGGGTGGAAATAGAAAAAAAATTGAAGAAACAATAGCCACAGTTTTCCAAAATTTCATGAAAAATACAAACCCAGAGATCCAAGAAGCTCACAAACCCCAAGCTCAAGAAACACAGTGAAAACTACACCAGGGCATATCATATTCAAATTGTTTTAAATCAGTGATAAAAATCTTAAAAGAATCCAGAAGAAAAAATGATTATTACATAAAGAGGAACAAAGAATCATAGTAGAGTTCTCTCCAGAAACAATGCAAACCAGTGTATCAACATCTTTAAAGAATAGGAAAGAAAAACCTGTAAAGATAGAATTCTATACACAGTGAAAATACCTTTTAAAAATGCAGGTCCTGGAGGAGCTTCAAGATGGCAGAAGAGTAAGACGTGGAGATCACCTCCCTCCCAACAAATACATCAGAAATACATCTACATGTGGAACAACTCCTACAGAACACCTACTGAACGCTGGCAGAAGACCTCAGACCTCCCAAAAGGCAAGAAACTCCCCATATACCTCAGTAGGGTAAAAGAAAAAAGAATAAACAGAGACAAAGAATAGGGACGGGACCTGCACCAGTGGGAGGGAGCTGTGAAGGAGGAAAGGTTTCCACACACTAGGAAGACCCTTCGTGGGCAGAGACTGTGGGTGGCGGAGGGGGGAAGCCTCGGAGCCACGGAGGAGAGCGCAGCCACAGGGGTGCGGAGGGCAAAGCGGAGAGATTCCCGCACAGAGGATCGGGGCCGACCGGCACTCACCAGCCCCAGAGGCTTCTCTGCTCACCCGCCGGGATGGGTGGGGGTTGGGAGCTGAGGCTCGGGCTTTGGTCGGATCCCAGGGAGAGGACTGGGGTTGGCGGCGAGAACACAGCCTGCAGGGGGTTAGTGCGCCACAGCTAGCCGGGAGGGAGTCCGGAAAAAGTCTGGAGCTGCCGAAGAGACAAGAGACTTTTGCTTGCCTCTTTGTTTTCTGGTGTGCAAGGAGAGGGGATTAACAGCGCCACTTAAAGGAGCTCCAGAGACAGGTGCGAGTCGCGGGTATCAGCGCGGACCCCAGAGACGGGCATGAGATGCTAAGGCTGCTACTGCAGCCACCAAGAGGCCTGTGTGCAAACACAGGTCACTACCCACACCTCCCCTCCCGGGAGCCTGTGCAGCTCGCCACTGCCAGGGTCCCGTGATCCAGGGACGAACGCATGGCGTGCCTCAGGCTGGTGCAATGTCATGTTGGCCTCTGCCGCCGCAGACTCGCCCCGCATCCATACCCCTCCCTACCCTTGACCTGACTGAGCCAGAGCCCCCGAATCAGCTGCTCTGTTAATCCAGTCCTGTCTGAGCGAAGAACAGACGCCCTCTGGTGACCCACACGCAGAGAAGGGTCCAAATCCAAAGCTGAACTCCGGGAGCTGTGCGAATAAAGAAGAGAAAGGGAAATCTCTCCCGGCAGCCTCAGAAGCAGCGGATTAAAGCTCCACAATCAACTTGATGCATCTGTGCAATACCTGAATAGACAACGAATCATCCCAAATTGAGGAGGTGGACTTTGGGAGCAAAGATATATATATTTTTTTCCCTTTTTCTCTCTTTGTGAGTGTGTATGTGTATGCTTCTGTGTATGATTTTTGTCTGTATAGCTTTGCTTTTACCATTTGTCCTAGGGTTCTGCCTGTCTGGGGTTTTTTTTGTTTTTTTTTTAATTACTTAAAAAAATATTTTTTCTTAATAATTATTTTTATTTTAATAACTTTATTTTATCTTCTTCTTTCTTTTTTTTCTCCCTTTTATTCTGAGTCGTGTGGAGGACAGGCTGTTGGTGCTCCACCCAGGCATCAGGGCTGTGCCACTGAGGTGGGAAAGCCAAGTTCAGGACACTGGTCCACAAGAGACCTCCCAGCTCCACGTAAAATCAAACGGTGAAAATCTCCCAGAGATCTCCATCTCAATGCCAAGACCCAGCTCCACTCAACGACCAGCAAGCTCCAGTGCTGGACACCCTATGCCAAACAACTAACAAGACAGGAACACAACCCCACCCATTAGCAGAGAGGCTGCCTAAAATCATAATAAGTTCACAGACACCCCAAAACACACCACCAGACGTGGACCTGCCCACCAGAAAGACAAGATCCAGCCTCATCCACCAGAACACAGGCACTAGTCCCTTCCACCAGGAAGCCTACACAACCCACTGAACCAACCTTAGCCACTGGGGACAGACAACAAAAACAAAGGCAACTACAAACCTGCAGCCTGTGAAAAGGAGACCGGAAACACAGTAAGTTAAGCAAAATGAGAAGACAGAAAAACACACCACAGATGAAGGAGCAAGGCAAGAACCCACCAGACCTAACAAATGAAGAGGAAATAGGCATTCTACCTGAAAAAGAATTCAGAGTAATGATAGTAAAGATGATCCAAAATCTTGGAAATAGAATGGAGAAAATACAAGAAACATTTAACAAGGACCTAGAAGAACTAAAGAGCAAACAAACAATGATGAACAACACAATAAATGAAATTAAAAATTCTCTAGAAGGAATCAATAGCAGAATAACTGAGGCAGAAGAACGGATAAGTGACCTGGAAGATAAAATAGTGGAAATAACTACTGCAGAGCAGAATAAAGAAAAAAGAATGAAAAGAATTGAGGATAGTCTCAGAGACTGCTGGGACAACATTAAATGCACCAACATTTGAATTATAGGGGTCCCAGAAGAAGAAGAGAAAAAGAAAGGGACTGAGAAAATATTTGAAGAGATTATAGTTGAAAACTTCCCAAATATGGGAAAGGGAATAGTTAATCAAGTCCAGGAAGTACAGAGAGTCCCATACAGGATAAATCCAAGGAGAAACATGCCAAGACACATATTAATCAAACTATCAAAAATTAAATACAAAGAACAAATATTAAAAGAAGCAAGGGAAAAACAACAAGTAACTCATAAGGGAATCCCCATAAGGTTAACAGCTGACCTTTCAGCAGAAACTGCAAGCCAGAAGGGAGTGGCAGGGCATATTTAAAGTGTTGAAAGAGAAGAAACTACAACCAAGATTACTCTACCCAGCAAGGATCTCATTCAGATTTGATGGAGAAATTAAAAGCTTTACAGACAAGCAAAAGCTAAGAGAATTCAGCACCACCAAACCAGCTTTACAACAAATGCTAAAGGAACTTCTCTAGGCAGGAAATACAAGAGAAGGAAAAGACCTACAATAATAAACCCAAAACAATTAAGAAAATGGTAATAGGAACATACATATTGATAATTACCTTAAATGTAAATGGATTAAATGCTCCAACCAAAAGACATAAACTGGCTGAATGTATACAAAAACAAGACCCATATATATGCTGTCTATAAGAGACCCACTTCAGACCTAGGGACACATACAGACTGAAAGTGAGGGGATGGAAAAAGATATTCCATGCAAGTGGAAATCAAAAGAAAGCTCGAGCAGCAATTCTCGTATCAGACAAAACAGACTTTAAAACAAAGACTATTACAAGAGACAAAGAAGGACACTACATAATGATCAAGGGATCAATCCAAGAAGATATGACAATTGTAAATATTTATGCACCCAACATAGGAACACCTCAATACATAAGGCAAATAGTAACAGCCATAAAAGGGGAAATCAAAAGTAACACAATCATAGTAGGGGACGTTAACACCCCACTTTCACCAATGGACAGATCATCCAAAATGAAAATAAATAAGGAAACAAAAACTTTAAATGATACATTAAACAAGATGGATTTAATTGATATTTATAGGACATTCCATCCAAAGACAACAGAATACACATTCTTCTAAAGTGCTCATGGAACATTCTCCAGGACAGATCATACCTCGGGTCACAAATCAAGCCTTGGTAAATTTAAGAAAACTGAAATCGTATTAAGTATCTTTTCCGACCACAACGCTATGAGACTAGATATCAATTACAGGAAAAATTCTGTAAGAAATACAAACGATGGAGGCTAAACAACACACTACTTAAAAACCAAGAGATCACTGAAGAAATCGAAGAAGAAATCAAAAAATACCTAGAAACAAATGACAATGAAAACACGACGACCCAAAACCTATGGGATGCAGCAAAAGCAGTTCTAAGAGGAAAGTTTACAGCTATACAAGCCTACCTTAAGAAACAAGAAACACCTGAAATAACCTAACCTTACACCTAAAGCAATTAGAAAAAGAACAAAAAAAAAAATCTCAAAGTTAGCAGAAAGAAAGAAATCATAAAGATCGGATCAAAAATAAATGAAAAAGAAATGAAGGAAATGATAGCAAAGATCAATAAAACTAAAAGCTGGTTCTTTGAGTAGATAAACAAAATTGATAAACCATTAACCAGACTCATCAAGAAAAAGAGGGAGGACTCAAATCAATAGAATTAGAAATGAAAAAGGAGAAGTAACAACTGACACTGCAGAAATACAAAGAATCATGAGAAATTACTACAAGCAACTCTATGCCAATAAAATGGACAACCTGGAAGAAATGGACAAATTCTTAGAAATGCACAACCTTCCAAGACTGAACTGGGAAGAAATAGAAAATATGAACAGACCAATCACAAGCACTGAAATTGAAAATGTGATTAAAAATCTTCCAAGAAACAAAAGCCCAGGACCAAATGGCTTCACAGGCGAATTCTATCAAACATTTAGAGAAGAGCTAACACCTATCCTTCTCAAACTCTTCCAAAATAGAGCAGAGGGAGGAACACTCCCAAACTCATTCTACGAGGCCACCATCACTCTGATACCAAAACCAGACAAAGATGTCACAAAGCAAGAAAACTACAGGCCAACATCACTGATGAACACAGATGCAAAAATCCTCAACAAAATACTAGCAAACAGAATCCAACAGCACATTAAAAGGATCATACACTATGATAAAGTGGGGTTTATCCCAGGAATGCAAGGATTCTTCAATATAAGCAAATCACTCAATTTGATACACCATATTAACAAATTGAAGGAGAAAAACCATATGATCATCTCAATAGATGCAGAGAAAGCTTTCGACAAAATTCAACACCCATTTATGATAAAAACCCTCCAGAAGGTAGGAATAGAGGGAACTTTCTTCAACATAATAAAGACCATATATGACAAATCCAGAGCCAACATCATCCTCAATGGTGAAAAACTGAAACCATTTCCACTAAGATCAGGAACAAGACAAGGTTGCCCACTATCACCACTATTATTCAACATAGTTTTGGAAGTCCTAGCCATGGCAATTGGAGAAGAAAAAGAAATAAAAGGAATTCAAATCAGAAAAGAAGACGTAAAGCTGTCACTGTTTGCAGATGACATGATACTATACATAGAGAATCCTAAAGATACTACCAGAAAACTACTAGAGCTAATCAATGAATTTGGTAAACTAGCAGGATACAAAATTAATGCACAGAAATCTCTTGCATTCCTATACACTAATGATGCAAAATCTGAAAGTGAAATTAAGAAAACACTCCCACTTACCACTGGAACAAAAAGAATAAAATATCTAGGAATAAACCTACCTAAGGAGACAAAAGACATGTATGCAGAAAATTATAAGACACTGATGAAAGAAATTAAAGATGATACAAATAGATGGAGAGATATATACCATGTTCTTGGATTGGAAGAATCGACATTGTGAAAATGACTCTACTACCCAAAGCAATCTACAGATTCAATGCAGTCCCTATCAAACTACCACTGGCATTTTTCACAGAACTACAACAAAAAATTTCACAATTTGTATGGAAACACAAAAGACCCCGAATAGCCAAAGCACTCTTGAGAAAGAAAAATGGAGCTGGAGGAATCAGGTTCCCTTACTTCAGACTATACTACAAAGCTACAGTAATCAAGACAGTATCGTACTGGCAAAAAAACAGAAACATAGATCAATGGAACAGGATAGAAAGCCCAGAGATAAACCCATGCACATATGGTCACCTTATCTTTGATAAAGGTGGCAGGAATGTACAGTGGAGAAAGGACAGCCTCTTCAATAAGTGGTGCTGGGAAAACTGGACAGGTACATGTAAAAGTATGAGATTAGATCACTCCCTAACACCATACACAAAAATAAGCTCAAAATGGATTAAAGACCTAAATGTAAGGCCAGAAACTATCAAACTCTTAGAGGAAAACATAGGCAGAACACTCTATGACATAAATCACAGCAAGATCCTTCTTGACCCATCTCCTAGAGTAATGGAGATAAAAACAAAAATAAACAAATGGGACCTAATGAAACTTCAAAGCTTTTGCACAGCAAAGGAAACCATAAACAAGACCAAAAGACAGCCCTCAGAATGGGAGAAAATATTTGCAAATGAATCAACTGACAAAGGATTAATCTCTAAAATTTACAGGCAGCTCATGCAGCTCAATAACAAAAAAATAAACAACCCAATCCAAAAATGGGCAGAAGACCTAAATAGACATTTCTCCAAAGAAGATATACAGACTGCCAACAAACACATGAAAGAATGCTCAACATCATTAATCATTAGAGAAATGCAAATCAAAACTACAATGAGATATCATCTCACACCAGTCAGAATGGCCATCATCAAAAAATCTACAAACAATAAATGCTGGAGAGGGTGTGGAGAAAAGGGAACCCTCTTGCACTGTTGGTGGGAATGTAAATTGATTCAGCCACTATGGAGAACAGTATGGAGGTTCCTTAAAAAACTAAAAATAGAACTGCCATATGACCCAGCAATCCCACTACTGGGCATATACCCTGAGAAAACCATAATTCAAAAAGAGTCATGTACCAAAATGTTCATTGCAGCTCTATTTACAATCGCCAGGACATGAAAGCAACCTAAGTGTCCATCAACAGATGAATGGATAAAGAAGATGTGGCACATATATACAATGGAATACTACTCAGCCATAAAAAGGAACGAAACTGAGTTATTTGTAGTGAGGTCGATGGACATAGAGACTGTCATTCAGAGTGAAGTAAGTCAGAAAGAGAAAAATACTGTATGCTAACACATATATATGGAACCTAAAAAAAAAAAATGGTCAGAAGAACCTAGGGGCAAGATGGGAATAAAGATGCAGACCTACTAGAGAATGGACTTGAGGATACGGGGAGGGGGAAGGGTAAGCTGGGACAAAGTGAGAGAGTGGCATGGACATATATACACTACCAAACGTAAAACAGATTCCTAGTGGGAAGCAGCCACATAGCACAGGGAGATCAGTTCGGTGCTTTGTGACCACCTAGAGGGGTGGCATAGGGAGGGTGGGAGGGAGGGAGATGCAAGAGGGAAGAGCTATAAGGACATATGTATATGTATAACTGATTCACTTTGTTATAAAGCAGAAACTGACACACCATTGTAAAGCAATTATACTCTAATAAAGATGTTAAAAAAATAAAAAATGATTGTAGTTGACAATTGCATAACTCTCTGAATGTATGAAAAATCAATAAATTTTACACATTAAAAAAATGCAGGTTTTAAAGAAGAAAGGTTCTGTTCTCAGCTTGTCCATCGCTCCTCAGCATTATATGGTGGGTTCTTCTTTTCTTTTTTTAATTTTATTGAAGTATAGTTGATTTACAATGTTGTGTTTAATTTCTGCTGTATAGCAAAGTGACTCAGTTATACATACTGGGTTGGTCAAAAAGTTAGTTTGGGTTTTTCCTTAACATCTTATGGAAAAAACCAAATGAACTTTTTGGTCAACCCAATATACATATTCTTTTCCATTATGGTTTATCACAGGATGTTGAATATAATTCCCTGTACTATACAGTAGAACCCTGTTGTTTATCCATTCTATACACAATAGTTTGCATCTGCTAATCCCAAAATCCCAATCCTTCCCTCACACACATATACCCCACCACCGGGAACCACAAGTCTGTTCTCTGAATCTATGAGTCTGTTTTTGTTTTGTACTTATGTTCATTTGTGTCCTATTTTAGATTCCACATATAAGTAATATCGTATGGTATTTGTCTTTCTCTTTCTGACTGACTTCTCTCAGTATGATAATCTCTAGGTCCATCCATGTCATTGCAAATGGCATTACAGTATTTCATTATTTTTTATGGCTGAGTAATATTCCATTGTGTACATACATCTTTATCTATTCACCTGTCGATGGACATTTAGGTTGTTTCTATGTCTTGGCTATTGTAAATAGCACCGCCATGAATACAGGAGTGCATGTATCTTTTAGAATTATAGTTTTGTCTGTGTATATGTCCAGGAGTGGGATTGCTGGACCATATGGCAAAGTCTATTTTTAGTTTTCTGAGGAATCTCCATACTGTTTTCCATAGTGGCTGCACCAATTTACATTCCCACATTGTGGGTGTTTCTTTTTGATAGCCACAAGAGAGGGACTACACCAATGCAAAAGATCTGAAAGACAGCTGAAATCCCATTTTTCCATGTAAAACCAACCAATCTAGTTCCTAATTATCAGAGCTTGAATAACCTCTTCTTAGGTATTATTCTCACAGCACTTATTGATGTTGCTTGTACTATAACTATTTACATATTTGGCTACCTCTCAAATCATGTTAGGAATTCTTAGATGGCAAACAGTATGATCTGGTATTTCCTGTCAGGCCTAGCACAAGGTCTTATAGATAGTAAGTTCTGCACGAACATCTCCGTAAAAGTGTATTCCCAAACCCCTGCTACCAGAATTGATCTGTGTGTAATCTCCCCTCTACCGTGATTACCACCATTTCAGTAAATACTAGCTAAGTAGGGTTTCTTCCTATGCCCTTACTGCCAGCCACAACACTGTTAAACACTAGTATGTGTTCTTGGGTTTTCACACATACAATAGTGACCTTACTCCTCTCCTTCACTGTAGTTACCATCAATTCCATATAGTCAAAAACTGATAAACACATCAAAGTGTTTAGAGGCAATGGCCAGGAGTAGACTATACAGAAGAGAAATTCAAATATTTGAGTACGAAGAAATAAAAGTCTGTCCACTAAGATTTAAGCAGGGCTGACAGAGGTGGGAGCAGTTGGGAGCAATAGCAAGGTATGGTAGAGGGACTTGTGCAGGCAGAACAAACACAAAGATATAGGCAAGTATTTTGAAAAAGTTCAAAGGGTAACACAAATAAAATATATCAATTTCACCAACTAGTAAAGTGCTATGTATACGGTAGATGCTATTAAGTACTTATTAAATAAGAATTTCAAGATCAGGATAAACACAGTTACAGTGGGAATAAAAGGAAAATAAAAATAGAGAAAAGGAAATGTGTGTGAAAAGAAAAAGTACTTCTTGAAATACCCAAAGAAAGCTGAGACGAGGCCACAGGATCACTCACTCAAACAAGGAAGGTTTCCCAGGGCAGACTGGTTCTTACTTTCTTTTACCCCACAAGAGTCAGATCTATTCTTGGGAGAAACTAAACCCAAAAGATTCCACGGTATGTTGTGTTCATTCTGGATTGAAAATATATGGTGCTTCTCTGCTGCCTTTCTGAGCATCACAATGTACACATTCCTGGTCCTAAGCAAAAGCAAATGATACTCCTTGGCGATGGGATAAATGGAAGGGGGGTTATGTTCTACCTATGTAATGGTCAATTGGCTAGTTGGCTGCCTCCATATTCTTTTCTAGGATTTCATTTGCTTTGGTCCTTTGTAAGTAAAACTTGGAACTCTTTCTGCCTATCATACTATTATTAGATAAAGAATCCCAAACCGCATTTTCCTGCATTAACCTATTTTATTCTCCCCATTATCACTTTGGTCCTTCTATTTAAGGGAGCCTTTTCTTTTCCAGAATGGCATAAAGTTTTTTGAACAGTTGTACTGTGTGATATAAATAAAAACAAATTGTAAAAAGAAAAAAAAATGAGGAAGGTTTCCAACGGTACATACAGCTGAACATAATCAACTAATAAGTTATGGTCCAACTGCTCTAATCAAGGCAAAGTTAGATGAATAAAAGAAATAAGAGCAGAGGACAAAACTCTGTGGATAGAAAGAACTGAAAGGCAGAATAAGCCCTTTAGGAAGAGAAAACCCCAAACCTCCAACACAATATTTCCAATGAATATCCTATAATATTAAAATACTAAACATATAAAAAACATTTAGGAGTTGAGGAGTCCAGCCAATAGAAGGTAAAGTGTCTACTTCAAGCATTGTTACAAAAAAGATGTTATGTATTAGCTGTATACATGACAAATGAAATGGAGAAGGTGGCAGAGAGCTGAAGCCTGTTTTATTTCTGGTAAACAATAGTTGTGCTGCTCCAATGTAGTATGCTTAAGAGGTAGATTATTTAGCACAAAGAGAACACAATCTGGCCACTACATATTGCTAAGCAGTCAGTCAAATGTAGGATCTAGAAGCAGGTCAAAATTAAGGGAAACCACCTAAATATACTGTTTGTGTGATTAGCAATCCAAAACCAGCATCTAGAGGGGCCACAGAGTAAATCCAGTAATTCAGATTACATAATCATACCCTATTGTAGAAAGCTCAGAAACCAAGAAATTTAAGATTAGCTATGTCAAATGTCAGCTTGATTCTATCAGGAACAGATGAGCATGAAACTTGCCCCATCTAGTGAGAGGTTTATTAATCCCCTAGCACAGTCACTGGCACAGGAATAGATAAGACAGATCAATAGAACAAAACAAAGTCCAAGATTGGACAAAGTTTCTTTTAGTGTATGATAAAGCAAGCATTTCAAATCAGTGGTAAAAGAGTTTTGGAAAAACCAGCTATTTGGGAAAAATAAAAAGCTGGATTCCTAACTCCCTTCTTACCCCCCTATCCTGACTCCACATTAAATTCCACATATGACAAAGATTTAAATACAGAAAGTTAAACCATAAAAATCCTAGAAGTATGAGTGAATATTTTTATAATCTTAGAAATGAGAAGACCATTACAAAAAATGATACAAAACCCAGAACCCTTAATATAGCAATTACTTTGACTATTAAAAAAAATTAATGGCAAAATACTGAACATAAAAAAAACTGGAAAAAATTATTTGCAACACAATAAAGGGTTAATACAGAGTTTTCAAATCAATAAGAAAAAGACAAAGATCTCAAAAGAAAATAGGCAGGGACTTCCCTGGTGGCTCAGTGGTTAAGAATCCGCCTGCCAATGCAGGGGACATGGGTCCGAGCACTGGTCCGGGAAGATCCCACATTCCGCAGAGCAACTAATCCCGTGCGCCACAACTACTGAGCCTGCGCTCTAGAGCCTGCGAGCCACAACTACTGAGCCCACGTGTCACAACTATGTGCTCTAGGGCCCGCGTGCTGCAACTACTGAGCCTGTGTGCTGCAACTACTGAAGCCAGCACCTAGAGCCCATGCTCGCAACATGAGAAGCCACCGCAATGAGAAGCCTGCGCACTGCAATGAAGCGTAGCTCCCGTGCGCAGCAACTAAGACCCAACGCAGCCAAAAATAAATAAAATTTAAAAGAAAAGAAAATAGGCAAAGGACACAAACGAGTAATTCACAAAAGGACACAGAAATGACCAATAATGTTTGAAAAGCTATTCAGTCTCACTAGTAATCAAAAGAAAGTCAAAGAAAAATAATGTGATAACATTTTCCACCTGTTGGAAGCGCTTGACAAAATGTATCCAGTGAGGGGTGGAGACCAGAGCACCTGTGTGCACTGTGGGTGGGACTATATAAACTGCTGTAACTTTTCTGGAGAGCTATTTGGTGATGTGAATCAGAACTTAAAATGTCCACACCACATGACCCAAGCAATCCCACTCAGGAATTTATTATCAGGGGATAATTACACATCTTTACAAAATATGTTATACACCTGAAGGTTTACTGCATCCTGCAGGCCATCTACTGTGTTAAACATCTTACACACATTATCATTTAATCCACATAACAACCCCATATTACTATATCTGTATATTCTAGACAAGGACTGAAGCTTTGTTAAATGCGTCATGTTATGCAATGAAACAATATACCAGGTGCTAATGAAAATGTTTCAGGTATTTACTGACATTGAAAGATATTCATAACATGGTGAGTAAAAAGCAGGTTTACAGAATAGCATGTAAAATCGTGTGTGTGTGCGTTTATGGTTAAAAACATAGTTTTCCAAATATTAACAGCAACCATCTCTAAGTGGCAGAATTTATGGTGGTGTTTCTTCTTTATAGTTTTTCCATGGTGACTGAATTACTCCCCATCCCATCATCTGTTGAAGAGTGATTTCTAGTGTCCCAGGTGGCACTGATAGCCATATACTGACCTCTGGTAGGGGAGCTCTGGGCAGCAGGAAGTCACTGACTGGCATTTATAACCAAATTGGTTTTCAGGGACCCATTACATTAGAAAGTAGGTGACAGCTTGTATTACCTTCTCTGAAATACAACCATCTTGACAATAATGCAAGACTCATCCACACATTTAATGCCCACCATTTAAAGCCTGAGGTCCACACATTTTAGAGACCATGAATTAACAAAAATGTCCATTTCTGTGGTCATTTGGCTAATCCCTAGTTCCATCTGGAAAAGAGAAAGGCCATAAAACACAACATTCTTTACGGAAATAACTTTGTCTTCACATCTAATCAAACAAGAAGTCTAATTAAATTACTGTTACTATAGCTGGGAGAACTTAAAGTTGGTCCCGAGAGTCACCGTAGCTTGGAAAAAAATTTTGGTAATGAGAAACCTCTGCCTATCTTTAGTTACACATCTGATCAAAAGTAAAACACTGAAAGAATTAACACCAGCACAACTGAGCCTGGATCAGTTTCACATGGCGTGCCCCAGTTTAAAAGCCACTTGCAGATGACCCGACAGTCTGGCCATCAGGAACAACCTCTCTGGCAAGTAAACAGAGAGTGAATTCAATGATGCCATCCTTCACACATGTTCCTTCAACAAATACATCCGCTTGCCTACCATGTGCCGGACCCTCTTTGGGGCACTGCGGACACAGCAGTGATAACACATACTCTGTGCTCAGTGAGCTTATACTCTATGAACACACTTCTTAACAGAAGTCTAAGAATGAAGACTAAACATGCTAGATATTCAACCTGCAGAAGACAACCTGTCATCGCGAAAATAAAACTGCAAAAGGGTGTTAAAGCCTGGTCTAGTAACTAACTGGTTGGGAAAGTGGGCACAAATCATTTTCTCTCTTGGGAATCTACTTCCTCAGGAGTAAAACTGAATTATGCTCCTTCACTCACAGGAATAATAAGAATCAAATGAAATAACAGGGCACTGGTGATCCCATAAAGGCTGGGAATTTAAGATTTAGGCTTCCAAACCCCAAACAGGGAACACAGGGATAGACAGGACACAGTGATGGTGTAAGAGAGGTTTGGGACAAAACCTGCGCGAAGCTCTTGCGGGCAGGAATAAAATCTTAACAGAATACAGTTCCGTTAAATAAGGCACTGCTAGGATCATAAAACATGAGCCAAAAATAAGATCACAAATGTTCCAGTCCTCCCAGAGACTATCCTTAGAAATAAAAAGGCTAAACATAAAACAGTATACAAGTTTGCAAACCTATTCAATTATTCAGAGTTTTCTGTGAGGCAGGATGATACAAAGGAGAGCACCGGGCTAATACCTGGTCAATGTGAATTTCATTTCCGGCTCTGCCAACAGCTCTGTGAACTTGGGCAGTAAAACCTAACTTCACCACCAAGGCAAGGAAGCTGGAATGACAACATTTCCAGTACCTATAAGCTTTAAAATTCTATGACTCATCAATAATTTCACACCTCAGTTTGCTTTTCCACTGCTCTGCCTTCATTTGGGGAAAAAAAACAACAACAAAAAATCAGCCCCTTGCTCCACAATACTCTAGTGTCAACAGGAAAGGGCAACAGCAACTCCATTATCTAGAAACCTCAACAACCTGGACACTCACTGAAAGGAAGCAAGGGAGAGAGACCTCTGATGACAGTGTTCATGCAATAAAACCCTATGCACCTGACCACTAAGAGAAACCTGCAGACGTCACTCTAAATCAATCTGCTAAACCTGTTAGACTGCCTAAAATTAGAAATCTTTTTCTTAGTTTACAGAAGCATCTTACAGAAGTAAAATTAAGCTAAGTAAAATTTCTTAGCTCACAGAAGTTAAATTTGGGCGACACTGTATCTAGAGACAGGGACAGCAGCAGGAAGGAAAAGGATATTGCAAGGGGACTATCATTTCTGCAGGAAAAAAAGAGTAAACTTCAACAGGCAGACAATGGCACTAAGCTTATAAATCTGGGCCATTCAAAATGGGAGAAAATAGCCTCACAAATCTCAACAGACCTTGAGGGCATTAATGCCATACCACTTTAAAATAATGTGAGTCATGGTACAGCATAATTTAATCTCCTTAATGATCCAAGGTCATACAGTTGACAAAGAAGGCAGAGACATATGTATTTTAGAAAGATGTCCATTAAAAATAACAAAAACAACAAACTTTGGCATTCAAAAGGGGAGGCTTAAATGCCTACCCTAGGCTTAGTTTTCAAAAAACTCATCTTCATGGGATAATTCATTTCTAATCATGCCTAATAAATGAGTTAAATTTCAGACTGTTAGCATTTAATTTTTACATCTTAATCTCATTTCAAAGAAAAGAAAGTGATGAAAGGAAATGCGCCAGTGGCCAGCTGACTGGACCATAAAAGCTTACCGGTCCCCACTGGGTGTGGGGACCAGCCCGGCCTCCCTCTGCTGCAGCCACACTGGCATTCTTCCAGACCTCTGGGTGCACCATGCTCTTTCTAGCCCCAGGCCTGTGGACATGCTTTTCTCTCTGTCTGGGACACTCCTACAGGAAAAATTCTATTCATCTTCCAGTACCAGTTTAAGTAATTCCTCAGCAAGTGCTTCCTAGTGCCCCAGGCTAAAAGGATCTCTGTCAATTATTCTCCTGTAGTTGCTTTTTTCCTTCTTGGTACTTACTGTATTTGTAATTACATATGTGTTTAATGTCCATTTTCTCTACTGGTCCATAAAGGCAGGGATCTTGTCTGTTGTGTTCCAAATCAGTTCCCAGTACCCAGTACAAGGCCCAACACATAGTAGGTGCTCAATAAAAAGTTGTTGAATAATAATAATATTGACTTTTACTGAGCACTCATGATATATAAAGCACCACTGCTACTTTACAGATGAAGAAGGAGAGTCAGAGAGGTTAAGTAATTCTCCCAAAGTTACACAGCTGGTAAGTGGCAGAGCAAGGATTCAAGCTCCTGTCTGTCTGACTCCAGACTATACATTTAATGACCACGCTTTCTCCAGCACTATGTGAGGCAAAAGGGTGAAGTTAAGGGGTCATGCTTGTACTACCTTTAAGGTGTTTATAATCTGGAGAATACCAACTGAATAAATGAAAGTGAATACAAAATAGAATACTATAGTAAAGTGCTGGATTACATGGCATTGTTCAATGTTGTAGGCGAGAACAGAAAAAAAACAAGCAGAGCTAGAAAGGCATTCAGACAGGAGGAATGCCATAAAAACAAAAATGGAGAAGCAACAGAGCACATGGCAAGCTAAAGGGACTGGTGATAAGGTAACTTCAACTAGAGCAGAGTTAACGTAGGCCAGGAAGTGGTGAGATACTACCTTAAAGGTATACGCGCATTATAAAAAAATAATTCCATTAACATTCTGGTCTGCCATGCTCTCAAGCTAAGTTCTTGAGGAGTACCTACCACATCTCACTAATATTTCTTAAAACGTTACAGAGGTCAATAGAGTACAAAGCTAATAGTGATTGCTCAGTTAATGAATCAGGGTGAAACAGGCAAAGTGCTATTTTAGAGCTGTCAACTTAAAACCGCATATTTAAAGCTTAATGAATGAGAAGAGAAATAGTTATTGAATTATAAGTAGCCTTATTTTTTTAAATTGTAAGTTCTTTAACACTATAAGTAAATAACTATATATACTTGAAACTATTATAACCAGATGACCAGGTATCTGATGATGGTGGGGTTATTTTCTCCTCCATCTCCCATAGCTTCAAGAAAGATACTTTGAATAGATGGTCTCTCCCTCATCATACCCAATTTTTTTTTAACTCCAAGCCCAAGGACATAACTAGTACATAATTCTTAATACAGATTTGGTTCCTGTGAGTACCCATACTAATTCTCCTGGAATATTTCAGCTATGGAAAAAAAATTTAAGTACATACACAAATATCTGAGCATCTAACTGGTAATGCATTAGAAGCTTTGTGTAGATAATCATTATAAAAAACATCCAATAAAGGATGAATACACACCAAATTCTACACCGTCTCATTTAATCTTCACAAGGACCCTAAGAGGTATGTATTAGTATATCCATTTTATAGATGAAAAAACTAAGGTTCACTAAGGGTCATCTGTCCCTGGTTACCACTGAAGTTTGAATCCAGGTCTAACCTGTGATCACATTCCTTCCTAACCACGGCCTCAAAGAACTCCAATTAATACCACTTGTTAGTATCACTCATATTAACCAGTTAAAATTTTGATGTAATCATGAAGGTTAAAAAAAAAAAAGAACACATATGCTTCTTACATTTCTGCCAATCTTGACTCACTCTCATTCTTGCCACCTCCGCCCAAGCCTGTCACCCAACCCTGCCAAGTGATAAAACCGAACACATTTATGCCTCATCTGTCTCCTTTTATGCACATGTTCCTCTGGAGTTGGTATTTATCAGGATCATTTGGCTGACAATTGGACTCTATGGACACAGTAATATATTAACAGGCTTATTAAGAAATGACATGGGGCTTCCTTGGTGGTGCAGTGGTTAAGAATCCGCCTGCCAATGCAGGGGACACAGGTTCGAACTCTGGTCCGGGAAGATCCCACATGCCGCGGAGCAACTAAGCCATGTGCCACAACTACTGAGCCTGTGCTCTAGAGCCTGCGAGCCACAACTACTGAGCCCATGTGCCACAACTACTGAAGCCCGCACACCTAGAGCCCCTGCTCTGCAACAAGAGAAGCCACTGCAATGAGAAGCCCGTGCACTGCAGTGAAGAGTAGCCCCCGCTCACCACAACTAGAGAAAAGCCCACACACAGCAACGAAGTGCCAGTGCAGCCAAAAATAAATAAAATAAATTTTAAAGAAATAGAAATGACATAAATCCTACATATGTGGTAGGATTCAAGGTTTTCAAAACATTCTCTCTTCGAAGCCTTATGGTAATACTTCATTTTACATGATGGGGAGCTGAGGCTTAGAAAAGCTAATTGAGCTCTGTTGAGGGAACTATGACCTCAAGGAGCAGAGAGGAATTCACAACTACATGACTTACAACTGGGGTCTATAACCTTGCCTTATTCCTAAAGCAAATGCATTGACTTAAAATATCTCTATGAATCACTTCCAAATGCAGCACCATGTTGGGACATAAGTGTTCTACGCCCAGCTCTTGGCCTGTAAGCAAGTCATTTAGCCTTCTTGGTAAGAGATCTGATCAGTTAATCAGCTTAACAATCTATGATTCAAACTGTTCAGCACATTATCAGCAAGAGTTCAATCTTACCCTTGTTCACAAATGTTCAGAAAAATCTGTTCACGGGCTTCACTGTCTTATAGCTCCGGGTTCCTCATGCCTGAGCTCACAACCTCTTTCAATAAGGTCCAGGAGTTCCTGGATTGTTTCCTGGAACCTTGAGCACTTCAAGTATAAAAGATGGTCGGCCCTGCCCTCTATTCTGCTCTCCTGTTGGACAGAGCACAGTAACGGTCAATGTCCAAAAGGATAACTCTTCTTGGCTCCCCATTTCCACCTCTGGTTTATCCAGCTCTAGCCTCATGTCAACCACTACCTGTTAAAACACTTTCCCCAGTAAGTCCTAATGGTAGACTCCCTCCCCATACCTCCCCTCTTTTCCCATCCCCCACAAAGAGCTATCTTTTTTTTTTTTTTTTTTTTTTTGCGGTACGTGGGCCCCTCACTGTTGTGGCCTCTCCCGTTGTGGAGCACAGGCTCCAGATGCGCAGGCTCAGCGGCCATGGCCCACGGGCCCAGCCGCTCCACGGCATGTGAGATCCTCCCGGACCAGGGCACAAACCCATGTCCCCTGCACCGGCAGGAAGAGCTATCTTTTTTTACTTCTCTATTATGTTTTCCTGGAAACCTTAGTCTTTCATACTTCTCATCAACTTCTTCTCCCCAACAGAAAGTCCCCACTGATCATCCCCTGAGCATGTCTTGAACTTCCCTACCTCCATGCCTTTACAGGTCTCCCTAAGAATTCCCTCCACACCTTGAATCTCTCTTCATCCATGAGGCCTTCCCAGACCACTGCACTGCAGTGGTCATGCCTTCTTCAAAAACTCTTCCAAACTCTCAGCAAGCCATCTCTGAACAGCTAAATCCTTAAGATGACATCAATGCGGATGTTTTTGGTTTTCTGCAGTACGCAGGCCTCTCACTGTTGTGGCCTCTCCCGCTGCGGAGCACAGGCTCCAGACGCGCAGGCTCAGTGGCCATGGCTCACGGGCCCAGCCGCTTCGCGGCATGTGGGATCTTCCCAGACCGGGGCACGAACCCATGTCCCCTGCATCGGCAGGCGGACTCTCAACCACTGCGCCAGCAGGGAAGCCCAATGCGAATGTTTTTAATGTTTAACTTTTCTTATGTACAGGCCAGAACTCCAGAAGTGTTTGAGTGAAAGATATCTGCACAACACATTTAACAAAACATTTTGATAAAACTTCTCACTTGACCCTTCAAATAATCCTAAAACTGATTCTCCAGTTTAAAAATAAATAAATAAATAAAGGTCAGAGAAGTTAAGTGATTGTCTATGATCATACCATACAACTATGAAACAGCAGAGCCAGGATTCAAATCTGAGTATTAAGAAGTCTTTGTTGAATTTTTCATATAGCATATTTATGATGTGAAACTCTTTGACAAAGAGCAGGTACCAGATAAACATTTGATCTGAACCATCCTGTCTGGGAAGTACTAACGTCAGTTAAAAATTTCCTTCCCAGTTCAATTTCTCTTGGTACTTCAGGGTGACCTTACTGTTGAATCAGATTTGCAAACAGGCTCAACTACAATATTAGAACTTAGTTTTTTAGAACATACAGGAAAAAAAAAGAGCAAAACTCTTAACAAAAGCAAACATAAGAGAGATACAACTCATAAGCCCTAGAAGGAAAAAGCCATACATTTTCTTCTAATGAAAATAAATCAAGCCAATTAATCACACGTAAGTTTCTAACTCGCATAGGGCTGAGTATACTAATGGGAAGCTGACCATCTATTTTCAAGCAAACAGGCAGCCAAGACAAAAAGAAAAAATAAAAGCCCCAGTTTTGGCAGAGTCCTGTAGGGAAGGAAAAGAAAAAACAAATTTACTGCTAGATATCTATTTGGTTTGCTTTTGGAATATCCAAGCTGGTAGCTTTGATTTGCATTAGATTTTTTTCAGCCAACAAGGAACAATAAGGTATTTCCCAAAAAATAAAAGTCAAATGTCTTTCACAATTATATGAAAAAAGAAATACTCCTGTTATCTTTAAGAACACTCATATTTCACTGAAGCAAGCTCTGGAGGTGGTAACAAATTACCCCCAGATGTGAAATCCAGGCTATGTTCAAGTTCAACTGGGAAACGGAACAGCCACAATTTGCTTCTAAACTTGGAAACAACCAGTAAACATTTGTGATCACAACCTTTGGCCTCCTCTTCTTCCATATTAATCACAGAGTTTTTTAGACATTTTAAATCTAGTCCAAAACTTCTCATGCTGTAGATGAGGAGTTGAGGGCCAGATACTGAAATGCAAAACAGAAAATAAATTACATTCACAGAAAACTTTCTCAGGAAAACACCACAGGCTCTGAATGGAAGATTTTGTTTTTGTTGTGGTTTCCTGAGACTGGGGTTGAGGACAGAGAAGGAAAAAATAGCCCCAATCTTAAAAAACAAAACAAACAAAACAACAAAAAAACACATGTCCAGCATTCACCTAACAACCTCTAAAGGTATGAAGCGTCTATCATGAAGATTCATTCAACTCAGATAGCTCAAAGCCACATATTACTAACCCAACTTTGACTGCAGTCACCATTACAGTGTCAGTAAAAAAAACCCTGCCTAGAACAGACTGAAATTGACCAGTTTGTTCCTCAAGCCCCATTACTCCTCAAAACCACCTACATACAGATCAGTGAGGCCACGTACACAGTGGGAAGAACAAGTTTTCACCAAGCGTTTAAATAGAAGAGTACAAGAGGCAACAGAAACAATGGTTAGAAAAAGATAAAAAGGTAACTGGGGGCTTCCCTGGTGGCGCAGTGGTTGAGAGTCCGCCTGCCGATGCAGGGGACATGGGTTAGTGCCCCGGTCTGGGAAGATCCCACGTGCCGCGGAGCGGCTGGGCCCGTGAGCCATGGCCGCTGAGCCTGCGCGTCCCGAGCCTGTGCTCCGCAGCGGGAGAGGCCACAACAGTGAGAGGCCC
>NW_006774564.1:2329815-2336748 GCF_000442215.2 Lipotes vexillifer | reverse complement strand
TTTTTTTTTTTTTTTTTTTGCGGTTTGTGGGCCTCTCGCTGTTGTGGCCTCTCCCGGAGCACAGGCTCCGGACGCGCAGGCTCAGCAGCCATGGCTCACGGGCCTAGCCGCTCCGCGGCATGTGGGATCTTCCTGGACCGGGGCATGTACCCGTGTCCCCTGCATCGGCAGGCCGACTCTCAACCACTGCGCCACCAGGGAAGCCCGAAAAGCTGCATTTTTAATTACACGTCAAATTTGATATCTGGTCTACCTTAACATTAGCTTCTAATCATATAAAACATCTGCACTTTGTTTCGTTTCTCCAGTCTCAAAGCACAGTTCACCTTCTGTAAAGACAGCTTGAGGGGTGGGAAGGAAGAAGAGGAAATGTGACTCTCCTGATCTGACCACTGCCCTCAAGCACTGCCCTTTCTGTGAGGATCACATGAGTAACAGGCCAACTAGGACAAAGTTGGGGGGCATGGTTTCTGCAGTCACCCACTGAGAACTCAACGTTTATTGGCAAGAGTTGATTTGAAATTGGCAGAGTGCAAAAGAAGCTGTTAATAGCCTATGTGAACCTAACACAAAATACCAGATCAAAACAGCAGGATGAGGAGCCTATTATTATTATCATTAGAGAAAGAAAATAGTCATTAGAAATTGACCAGGAGACTCATCATAGTGATTTTTAATTTTCTAATTAAAAATCACTATGCACAGAACCAAAAATTTGAGTCAGCAGAGAACTTACCTAATTGTTACCCTGCATTCCCTTTGAGCCACTTGTCCTACCTGGCTAGCTCTCTACCCTCACCTCAACCAAACCTCAGATGACAACTAACCTTTCCCCAGATAAATATACTTCATCAACTTTGCCGATACTTTTAACTGAAATCCCCAATACAGAATTCATTTTAACATCCCGTAGGGGTTTAAAGTCTGATGAATATACTGTATGCGCGCAGAGTCCTCCTGAGGATTTTGCTCATTCTGCTCAACCAGGACCAGGAAGGAGATCCTACAGAATTCCTATTCTTTGACCCCAACACGAATGGATGAAACAGGACTCAAGAAAGATTAACTAGAGGGTGATGGTGGGAGTGGCGGGGAAGGCAGTATGAAGAGAGGCTGGGTACTGGGATAAATGAGGCAGTTAGAAAGTTCCGGGGCAGTTAAATGCACTGACCTTCAGATTTCCGGGTGTGACAAAGATCCACAACAGGCTAAGAGAGGCAGCTCCCTGAAGCCTCCAACAGGCACATTCAGTCCTGTCAGCCTGGACTCAGCCCTGCCAGCACCAGCAAACAAATACACGCATTCTTCGCAGAGCTGACAGGCCATACAACACAACCTCACTACAGGGCCTGTTTATATAAGAAACCAGATGCTTTGATGTTGGGGTAGAAGTTGGGAAGTTATGTGTAAAGAAGTAGTTAATGACAGGAACAGAAGAAGGACAGAGAATGAACAACATTCCTGGTTTTACTAATCGTAAGTTTTAAAAGTTTTAAGGAAATTGTCAAATAGTCTGAACTCAGGAATGAGAAGTAAGGAAATTATGTCAGCCACCACCATAACTCTGACCAAGGCATTTCATCTGTTTCTTTAAGACATAGCTTCATGCCTAACCTCAAAGGGGCGCTTATAGGAGGAATGTTTGGAAGCAATCCAACTTAGCAACCAACATTAATAAAATCTAGGCTTGCTCAACTTCTCTCATGCACAAAGGTTATACATGTCATGAACATTCCAAGCACTTAAAGGAAAGAATCAGTTAACAGTGTGGCATGAAAAGAGTTTGGGGTTAAAGGCAAAAGGAAGGTTATTCATTAGTCTAAGAAAAAATCATTTATAAATACGCACACACACATATTTGCTGGATTTCATGAGTGAAGAGACTGAGTTATATAGGTCATTAGGGCACAGGTCTCCTAAAACCAGAAGACTATAAAAGCACTATCACACCTTAGTTCTACTTTGCTTTCTTAAGAAGATTAGTTAAACACCAACATATTCTCACAAAGCCAAATAAGCCATAGAAACAGGTCTAGGAGATTTGCTAAAACTTTCTGAGGCTTTTCGTTCTCCAGTCTGAATTATCTTTTCTTTGTATCTTGGCACCCCCAGTATCTAGCATACCTTGGACTTTTGGAGGACATTCATGTACACTGACTACATGAAGCAATGTGGCTTGACATGAACAGCAAGTTATAACAAATAAGAGAACAACGAACTTTTCATTTTTCTTGGGAATTAAATCCTGTCATCTTATGAAAAACTACTCTAAATGGCACTTTCCCAGCTGTACAAAAGAATACAATATTTCTAATAAAAAGTTGTTCTGTTATGCCTATACTTTTATTTCACACTGTTTATAAAGGCTCCCCCAACACCAGATCTCTTCAGCAGAGGTCAGGATGATTTATTATGACTTCTAAAACTATAGAACTGAAAAGCAGAACAGACCACTAGATAACAGTTCTTGGTTAAGGGGGTGCACCACTAAGAACTGCTTTATTCAACCATTTCTAAGGTGAAGATTATTAACAGTGGTTCCACTTTTACCACATACACATGCTACAAAAAGGATGGGATCTCTGAAGAAACCATGGATGATTAAGAAATGCAAAAACAGTTCGTTTAAATGAGGTCAATGAAAGAAGACAAAAAGTAAGTTTAAAAAGTCACTGGAAACAATAACTAATTAAAATGAAAGAAAAAGGGAAGATTTTTTTATTAACACGTGGTCTTCAAAGAATGAGGTTTCAGATCTGCTCTTGAGTAGATCTGGCCTAAGAACCCCCTGAGCCAGTTTTTCAACCTCTTGCTTTAGAAATCAATATATTGCAAATGACATATAAATTCAAACCAACCAGGGAAGATTCTGACTAAAGGAATAAATCCAGGAGTAGCCCCAGGTCCTAAAGGTAGGTCAATCAGCAAGAGAAGAATCCAAATATGGAGTAAGAATGCTGTGTCTGGCTGGCTCAAGGAAAGAAGTGCTCCTGTTATAAATTAGGCACTGGTGTTGTAAAGCCTTTCTCAACTCTCCACCGTGAGATGGAAGTCTACACATTTTTTCCCCCTCAACAAACGGGAAGACTTCCCAGTTCTCATTCTGCCCTATCTGCACCCAACCCATCCCACACGTCAGCACGTGTGCTGGCTTGGCCACCTTTATGCAGCTGCTGCTTGGACTGCGTTTAGCAAGAGTTCTCCCTGACTGCTTATGCTTTGACTGCAATTGCCCTGGGTCCCCAGATCAGATAACTCTGCACAGGTAACAAGCAGAGTCCAGGCAGAGGGAGAAAAATCAAGGGGAGACTGAGATTCGGCTGATACAGAATGTGGCTCAACGAGGACAAGTGCAGTTAGCCACTCACCTCTGTCCCCATGTGCAACTCTCTTTGAATGAGGAAGAGATATGAGAGAAAATGCATTAAATTGAAAATACATTATGCAACAATTAAACCAGTAGTTCTAGAAAAAACACGAGGAAGATGCCCGAGCTGATCTAGAGCAAGTAGCCAGGACACTGCCAACAACTGGCTTTGTCAACACAGTAGTGTGCAGAGGTTGGGTTGCTTGTTCCCAGAAACAGAACTGCCACAATTTTTTAAGTGTCCGACTAGGACCTAGCTCAAAGCAGAGTATCTGCAATGTGTTTCTTAACCATTGCAAACCTTGTTACAACAGGATCTAGACATCCTGGTCAGAGTCCAGTGCCATGATAGAAGGTCAAGTTGAAGGCGTAAGAGAGATCACATATACGCTGTCACCCCATTGCCAAACTTGTTCCTTTAACTATTAAAACACACACAGGAACCTAATCATTGCTTTGGGATTTCTGAACACCCGCCTACCCACCCTGAAAGTACTGACCCCGCGAGGACACACGTTTGTTTCTGTTTAGCCCCAACTTCTCCAACCATTCCTCCAGCTTCCTGTTGGGGTATAGCGTTGCTGGATCCGAATTATTTATACAGACGGAAAACAACAACGCTCGAGGGATTCTGACAACTTAAAAAAAAAAAAGAATGCCGTGAAAGTCTAAGCCGGCTTCCCCTGTGACGAAACACAGCTGCCCGGGCTGCAGCGTCCGGGGACCGCTCTCCGGGCCCGACTCGGCCCGCCCGCCCGCCGTAGTTTCGGGGCCGCGGCCCAGGTGGCGCGGGCGCCGCGCGGCGGGCGAGCGGCCGGGGTCCCCTCCGCTGGGACGCGAGGCGCGCGGACAGAGAAAGAGGAGCCGGGTGCGCGGGCCGGCCGCCAGGGGCCCGCGGGTGGCACCTCGTAGTCCGGGCGGTGCCCGGGCCCGGCGCCCGCTCACCTGGTGCGTGTTGTTGGCCAGCCTGCCGACGAAGTCCCGGACCCCGCCGCAGTCCTCATCCTCGTCGAGCGCGCTGCGGCGCCAACGGCCGCCGCGAGGAGCCGGGCCCCCGGGCGCGGCCGCGCGCAGCCCCCAGCTCACTCCGACGGGGCCGGACCAGCGCGACAGCGGCGCAGCGGGCGGTGGCGGCGCGTCCAGCCGGTCCTGGCCGAGGGTCGCCGGCGGCAGCAGCTGGAGGAGGAGGAGGAGGCTGAGACCGTGGGGCCAGCGCGAGAGGTCGCCAGCAGCTCCCCGGAGCCGCTCCATCGCCGCCGAATGCCTACGCTGCCGACACCTGCCGCCCGGCGCGCCAGCCCACCCCCGCCGGCGCCGCGCCACACCCCCGAGCCCGAGCCCGGCGCTCCTTGGATACGCGCAGCCGGGCCTCTCCGCCCCCATAGGCTGGCCGCCTGTCCTTCTTCCCCGGCCCACTGCTCATTGGCTCGCTTCGCCTCCGGCTTCGGGGGTCCTGGATTAGGATGCCAAGTTACGGGACTGATTGGCTGGAACGTGGCAGAGACGGCTGAGGTCATCCCCCTCTCGCCGGCGTATCCGAGGCCGGGCTTCCAGAGTTAGCGTAGGAGCTTCCCTCCTTCACAAGAACGCCCCCGCTTCGTGGTGCCCCGACTCCTCGTTGCTCCCTCTGGCACCCTCAAGTTGGGGCTGGTTGGTCCCCTCTTCTCCCCCAGAGACACCCCTAAAATTCCTTGGGTTGTGGCAGCGCCTGGAAAATCTCCTCGGGGAATCCCTGAGTTTGCTCAGCTGGAAAACGGGGACTCTGTCATGAACCGGTGCTTCTGGTTTTTAACCCCCGCACGCTGCAGCGCCCATTGTCTGCTGAAGCAGCCGCCTTGCTGACAGAAGGTGAAGGAGAACTGTGTGGGCTAAGTCTCATGGAGATAGACATCAGAACATCCGTGACTCACCCAAGCCTGGAGACAGTCTCTCCTCCCTCACCTTCCGCTTATGCAGGGGGTTAAGCCAAAGAAGGAGTTGCTTATTGATTTTCCTGGAGTTAGAAAGTAGCTTAGGCATTAGGGGCAGGTAAAAGGGGGCAAGAGAATTGCCCCCTTTTATAAAATTGGCTCAGTGCCGACTTTAGACATGATCATTGCATAGATGCATATTTATCAGGGTGCCTTAACCCTGCAGTGAGCGCACTGCACAAGTTTGGTTTTCAATATATAATATCCCCTAAATTAACATCCCGCCTCCAATAAATAAAACAAAACCCCTACGCTGTTCCCTTTATCGCAGAAACTACACCCATAACTTTATTCTGGAACATGCAGTGCAGGTAAAACCAGTTCTGGATGTTCTCTTTATTGACTCCAACTCTTCAGAATGCCAGTTGTTCAGAAGAAAAGGGAACAAATAGAAAGACACAAAGTATACAACACGTTACACCCAAATAAAGAAAGCAACTAAAAATCACTTAAAAAAATTACTTTTAACTATTAACTGCAGGTAAACCCGAATGCGAATATATTTATTGTAGAGGAAAATGAATGGTGCAGTGCACCGAACCCAAGGTTTACATTAAAATCCTCTAGTCACATTAATTTGCAAACAAAAATTTACAAATTTACATTTTGCCAGAACAACCATAGTAAGACATAACAAGTGAAAAATATTTTTGAATGGCATCTGAGCAGGATGGTAAAATCACTAAAATAGTATTCCAAGTTCTCAGCTACTGAACTGACGAGATAAAGCTCTATGAAAACTGGTGAACAATTTGTTCCTTTCCATTAACTACAATGTGTCAGATAATTTTTGTAAGAGATTATTTTTTAATCTGTGCCAACTGTGGAGTAGATCACAAGACAGTCAGTTCCAGTAGCATGTGATTAGCCCGGGAGAGAAGAGGGGCTATACAGGAATATTTCTTTGTTTGGGTGACACAAAGATGAATGGTCTATTGTCTTACTGTCCGAAAAGAAAAAAGCCAACTCAACAGTGCCATCTCCTGGAGAAATTACTAAATACACTTTTAAACTCTTAAATTGTTGGAATTACCTGTACCTTCATTTTTTAATATATTGCTTTTAGTTATCATTGTATGTTTACAGAATATGTTTCCTTCTTCAAACTGTATCAGCTTCTGGGCATATGGTACCTTGCATATGGAACTGAGAAAATGTTTGAGTGAATGAATTATTTTAGTATTTCACTTTTGTCAATGACACTGGCACCAAATACAAAAGTTGCACTGTCAGATATCCTTTGTGAAATACCACACCTAAGATCTTACCTTACTTGCAGAACTAAAATATGTAAATTTATCTTATTACCAAAATCCATACATTTCTCCAAGATAAATTCAGTGGCAGAAAGATGAATTGAAAGCAGTTATGTATCACAAAACCATTGCTTTTGCTAATAAGATTATTTCTGATTCTATTTAAACGGACATAAAAAGAAACTTCGTAGGAAAATTTAAAACTCCACAGAAAACAAAAGTCCATCTCTTTCAAGAATTCTATAATTGGAATTATAGAAGGTATGAAATTTTTTGTTTCACCAGTACAGTGTAAGCTGAAGCTAAGAGCTACTTTATTCCTTGGTATGTTTTTTCCCTA
>NW_006774564.1:2259503-2329789 GCF_000442215.2 Lipotes vexillifer | reverse complement strand
TTGGTATGTTTTTTCCCTACATAATACACATGATTCAGAGACACAGCTTCACCTTGCCCTAAAGCAGCATGTTTAGTCCATTTCTGCATTAATCTACATTGAGTTAAATGGGGTATTCATTGCCTAGTTCTCCCCACTAGAAGCTTCATGGGAGCACAGACCATACCTAGACCACAGCTCTATCCCCAATGCCTAATACATTACTTGGCATATAGTACATAGGTACTCAAATTTGTTAAATCTGAACAAATATTAGTTGAGATAGGATTGTTCAATGGCATTTTCTATTAGGATTTGATAAGAGGTGAACACGAGGGAAACTAATCTCATGATCACGTTATATTTAATAACAGGGTTAAAATCACTAGGACAGTCTCCAGAACATTGGTGACAATATAACTTTAGTTCCCTACCTTATGTGTGTGTGTGTCTAGAGCAAAATTCTGTTTTCCCAAATGTCTCCCATCATTGCAGTTTCCAAATGTATATAAGCACATGTTTTTTGCTGGAAATTTGGTATAAATATGATTTCAGCCTATTCAAATATTCAGAATTTGAAATCAGAGTGCAACTTCCTACAAATGTTAATGAAGACAATACACAATCAATTCTGCATTATTCACACGTGGATTAGCCATGTTGTGGATAGTACATTTCAAATCTCAATGAGATTTCCCTATTACTCAGTAGGTATCTAGGCTTCTCATGCCTGGCATTGTAAAACCGAGAGTTGATGATTTAAAACCAGAAAAACCTGAGTTCAAGTCTCAACAGCTTAATTTTGAGTCCATGGTCACAGAGCCTTACATTCTTCATCTGTTAAGTATAAGTAACAATTTCTACTTCATATGGCCATTCCTTTTAGTAGATATTTATTGGAGTATAATTGCTTCACAATACTGTTAGTTGCTGTTGCACAACAAATCAGCCATATGCATACACGTCCCCACATCCCCTCCCTCTTGAGCCGCCCTCCCACCCTCCCTACCCCACCCCTCTAGGTCATCACAAAGCATGGAGCTGATCTCCCTGTGCTATGCTGCTGCTTCCCACCAGCCAACTATTTTACATTCAGTAGTGTATATATATATATCGATGCTACTCTACTTTGCCCCAGCTTCGCCATCCCACCCCACGTCATCAAGTCCATTCTCTATGCCTACCTCTTTATTCCTGCCCTGCAACTAGGTTCATCAGTACCATTTTTTTTTAGATTCCATATATATGCATTAGCATACGGTATTTGTTTTTCTGACTTACTTCACCCTGTATAACAGTCCCTAGGTCCATCCACCTCACTACAAATAACTCAATTTCGTTTCTTTTTATGGCTGAGTAATATTCCATTGTGTATATGTGCCACATCTTCTTTATCCATTCATCTGTCGATGGACATTTAGGTTGGTTCCGTGTCCTGGCTATTGTAAATAGTGCTGCAATGAATATTGTGGTACATGCCTCTTTCTGAATTATGGTTTTCTCAGGGTATATGCCCAGTAGTGGGATTGCTGGGTCCATATGGCCATTTTTAAGGCTTCAATAGATTGATTCTTTAAATCATCTCAACCAGTCATATGCTGGCAGCTCTAAAAGGGGAAGTTCATAGTATATTCCAAAGTCTAATGTAAACTACTTCTTAATTACCCAGTTCTCTCTTACTGATTTGTAACTGATTGCTAGTGAGGCCAAGATCATGAATTTGATTCTTTTATAGTTCTTGACTTCATAAAAAAATCTCATTCCAAATTGTCTCTTAAGTCACAAGAAATAGTACAACATTGTAGCTGGCTTATTCCAACCCATCAGTTTTGGGGAGGGCCTCAAAACATGTTCTTTTGATGGTCAATTAATAGCATCTCCTTCATATAAGGAAAGCAGCAAAAATAACTATTTACTCAAGAAAAACTACAGAACTGAAGTTTACAGTGGTATTAGTACCTATAACACATGAGGAGTTGGACTAGTTGGGAGTTCATCTGTCAACACCAAGGAATTCATAATATAGTTGATTCTGTTGTACAGAGCCACTAAAACAATTTTAGGATACTGATAGGATAGGGATATTAATACCACTATCCTTTTTGCCCCCAACACAAGTATTTTATACACAAGACTGCTTTAGAAGAGAATAGTCTATTAACAAATATTCAAAATTTTTCTTTATTTCAGAACTGCCTTTATGTACAGACATCATAAAAAAATGCACATACACTGGAGATTTTCCAAGGAATTGGAGCTGGAAATAAAAGTTAAGGGCAACTAGGAGAACTGAAACTGTCCCCAAGAAATTCTGAGGATCACGCTTCCTTAAATGTCCTTGATAACCTCTTCAAGTTCTTCCTTTGTGAACATGTGGAAATTCTGGCCAGGCTGCACTGTGGCTAGCTGGAAAGAAAACAGAGAAGGGTTAATAAGCTCGGCTCGATCACCCTGCTTATAGCCCCAGCATGGTCAGGAGAAGTTGTTGGTGACGCAGCTGTTCATTAGGAACTAACGGATCTGCTGTCCCAGGGATATCCTTTCCGGCAGCAGTTCCTAAAATAGCTGTCTGACTCCAAAATAAAAATCTTCTTGACCAAAGTTTCTATTTTGAGGTTAACCCACCACATAATAGTTAACCAAATGCCTGGCGTCACTGTCACTTCTTGAGGTTACTTCAACAAGGATCACAAAAGAAGCAGCTAATTGGGGTCATTAGTTTTGTTCTGTTAAAGATTCCTTTAGAAATATATTAAATGCATATTCACACACTTGCAAGTTGAGCTTGTGTATGTGACCTTGGTATACTTGCCCACTCTGTGCCTCAATTTCCATCAGTAAAATGGGGATAAAAGCACCTAACTCATAGGGTAGTTGTGAGAATTAAATGTGTCAATCCATGTAAAGTGCTTAGAACAGTGTCTAGAACATTGTAATAAGCACCACATAATTAACTATTATTGTTGGGTATATTTTCTCTCAAACTGCCCATATGGTAACTTAACAAGAAAAACATTTGTTTTGTTTTTTTAAAAGGACTGGTGATGAAAAGATCTCATTAACACTGGCCATAGGAAATCAGTTGTGACTAAAGATATTAGTAATAACCAGCAGTCCAGATTATAATGTATTTCAGCAATAAAAGACTAGGGTCAGAAGATGGTTAGTTTCAAATTTAACCAAACCACCAGGTTTTCCATCATCTCTGCTGACAACATAGTCCCATGTTTTAGGGTAATACTGAGGAATAGGTGCCACTTCACTTTTCCCTTTAGCTTTTGTGTTTAATTTGTTTGAAATGTCATTTCCTTATATTATCTTTTTTTAACTTTAAAATTAAACATAGTAGGGCATTTTTTGAGTAACATTCACTACTGATATTTAGTATAATTTGAAAACTGCCAAAATTAGCACAGCCCAGTTACATGATGTTTATTATTCTCTGCCTCAACTACAGGTAAAATTTAGAAGAAGACTACTACTGCACATCTTAAAACACCTGAAGATCTGGTCTGGGGACAGACTAAAAAAAATGTTCTCTCAAAGCCTGCAGTCTCCACTAGATTCTCCTAAAAGATCTATCCAATTACACGAAATATCAGAAGAGTCCCAAACATATTTGTAAAATATATGTTAAATAATTTAGTGATGTCCATATAGACCATGAGTTCTATTCCAAGGAAATTAAAATATATAAATGCTTTTCTTAAGGACATGAGGACAGAGAGATACAAAGTCAATAAACCAGAGAAGACTGAAAGCCTATAGAGTTTTTTGTCAAGTCATCCATGGCTCACAGGCTAGTCCTCCCAAACCATTACAGGGGCTAAAAACCAGAAACTGGGCAACTCTGAATTAGAACAGTCCTATAGAACCAGGCTGCAAATCAATACTAATAGGACTTAAACCAAATACTGTCTTCAGGAAGGTACCCATCACTAGATGAGTAAAAATAACCCCTTGCCATTTACTTACATAATCTATATGAAAGCTACTTTTCTATTTATCTCATTTTACTTTCTTTTTTAAAAAATACATTTATTTATTTATTTATTATTATTATTTTTGGCTGTGTTGGGTCCTTGCTGTGCGCGGGCTTTCTCTAGTTGTGGTGAGCGGGGGCTACTCTTCATTGCGGTGCACGGGCTTCTCATTGTGGTGGCTTCTCTTGCTGCGGAGCACAGGCTCTAGGCATGTGGGCTTCAGTAGCTGTGGCACTCATGCTCAGTAGTTGTGGCTTGCGGGCTCTAGAGCACGGCCCAGTAGTTGTGGTGCACGGGATTAGTTGCTCCTTGGCATGCAGGATCTTCCTGGACCAGGGATCTAACCTGTGTCTCCTGCCTTGGCAGGCGAATTCTTAACCACTGGGCCACCAGGGAAGTCCTCACTTTACTTTCAAAAAACCTCTGTGAGGCAGGTAAAACAGATATTTTCTTTTATTGATTTGATCAATAATTAATTGGTAAGCACCTGTGTACTAGTTACAGTTGTACGAGGCACTAGAGATACAAAGATGAAGAAAGTCTGTCTTATTTACTAAGAGCTCTAGACACCAAATGCTTTTAATGTCAGGTAAGTGTTACAACAGAGCAAAGCATACATAAAGGCACAAAGGAGTAATCTAGGGGGAGTCCAGGAAGGCTTCAAGAAGAAGCAATCTTTGAGTTGTGTCTTAAAGCACTACAAGAATGGGTCAGTCAAGAAGCAGAGGGCAGACTGAATATGCAAATGCATAAATGCACGAAACAACATGATGCATTTGCAAAACTGAAAGTAATTCCGAATGACTAGAGCAGAAGTTGCATATGTGATGAGATGAAATGGAGAGGTAGCAGGAGTTCAGAGCTCATACAGAGATAGTGTATTAAAGTGTTAAAAAGTACAGGACCGGGCTTCCCTAGTGGCGCAGTGGTCGAGAGTCCGCCTGCCGATGCAGAGGACACAGGTTCGTGCCCCGGTCTGGGAAGATCCCACATGCCGCGGAGCAGCTAGGCCCGTGAGCCACGGCCGCTGAGCCTGCGTGTCTGGAGCCTGTGCTCCGCAACGGGAGAGGCCACAACAGTGAGAGGCCTGCGTACTGCAAAAAAAAAAAAAAAAAAAGTACAGGACCCCAAATCAGACCTGGTTTCAAACCGTGACCCCACCATTTACCAATGCTGTTACTTTGGGCAAGGTCTTACCTTCTCAAAGCCTCAGTTTCCTCCTCTGTAAAATGGAAGTAGGAATACCTATCTCATAAGGCTATTGTGAGGATTAAAAGATAATTGCATGTAAAATTAGCAAGGTACCTAACAGGTTAAACATATGCCTTAAGAAGTAGTGAATTACTGTGACATGAAAAGAAGTTTGGAATTTATCTTGCAGACAGTTAAGAGTCAGAAAAGACTTTTTACAAGTGGAGGACAATTGAGATTAGATATGCAATTTAGAAAATCCACTTCAGTAGCACAGTGGCAGGGGAAATGGAATGAAAAGGAGGAGGGCAAGGCTAGAGGCAGGAAGACTAGCTAGGAAATCTCAAAACATACAAGGCAGGAGAAAAATGAGGGCCTGAACAAGAGAAGGCCCTGGGAATAGGCATGAAGAAGAGGCAACTGATATGAGAGTTATTTAAGGAGGCAAAGAAACAAATCGGTGAAGGCAAAGGGAGGTCAGAGTCTTCCAGGTTTCTGCTGTGAATGACAGGTTCACTGAAGGTGTCATCAACCAGAATTAGAAATAAGGGAAGAGAAAATGGTTTTCAGGAAAAATGTTGAGTTCAGTTTTACAACTGTCAAAAATTTGAGGTGTCTGCTTCAGAAAGAGTCATATAAGAAGTCTTAAAAATGACCATGAAATCTGATAAAGAGGAGTTATCTTAGCAAGGGGCAGTCTCAGGGAAATAATAACAGAAACCAATAAATGAGAGGTGAGGCAGTGAAGACAATGAATACAGATTCATCATCTAGCAATTAAAGGTTAAAAGATATGATGAATGGAATAGCAATAAAATGTAACAAACTCCTGAATTTCAAAATTATTAAGTGAGAGAAGTGAGACAAAAAGAATACACACTGAGGGCTTCCCTGGTGGCGCAGTGCTTGAGAGTCCGCCTGCCGATGCAGGAGACGCGGGTTCGTGCCCCGTTTTGGGAAGATCCCACATGCCGCGGAGCGGCTGGGCCTGTGAGCCATGGCCGCTGAGCCTGCGCGTCTGGAGCCTGTGCTCCGCAAATGGGAGAGGCCACAACAGTGAGAGGCCCGCATAACGCAAGGAAAAAAAAAAAAGAATACACACTGTAAGATCCATTTATAAGAAATTCTAGAACATGCAAAACAAATCTATAGTGACAAAAAGCAGATCAGTGGGAAGGAAGTGACTAAAAAGGGGCATGAGGGAACTTTTGGGGACGACAGAAACGTTCTGTAACTTGTGGTTGCGGATACAAGGGTTATACCTTTGTCAAAATTCACTGAACTGTAAACTTAAAACAGGCGCACACTACAGTATGTACATTATGCCTCAATGAAGTTGATCTTTTAAAAAAGGATACTAGGTAGAGAGAGGGGTTGACAAAGGTGGGTTTTGTTTATTTGTTTCTCTAAAGAAAGATGCAACTTGGAAATTTTCCCTTTTTGAGGGGAAGTGGCTGTTGAGGAGAGGCTGGTGACGCAAGGGACAACTGGCGGAGCAGGGACCTCAAAGAGATAGAGGAGGGTGGGCTCTAGAGCAGTGGCTCCCAAATGCCTGACCTTCTTAGACTGAGCATCAGAGTCACGCAAGGAGATTTCAAAGACAGAGATTTTTGATGGACAGCCAAAGACTGATGGACAGCCAGGTTTGGAAACCATGAGTTAGAGCCTGGAAAAGTGGAAGTGCCCCTGTTTTAAAGGGAAGAAAACTCTAGTCAGGGATTAATGATAGAGCGTGGATGGGACACATACCTGATGCTCTCTTCAAAGCAACACTGTAGTTGCACTGAAACTGAAGGAGCTAAAAAATATCTTTGAAGTTTTAGTTGAACCAAGCAGGCCTTAGAACCTTCACTGTGAAATCAAAAGAGCTACATGTGAATTACTCTGAGGTAGCAAGGTAGCAATTTTCTTAGTGGAAATGCCAAGACCCTATCTCATTCAGTACCACAGAAAACAGAGCACAAAAGGAACTGACAAAATCCCTCCTAAGGGTCAGTATGGGCTATTGTTGCATTTTTTGTGCCTCATCATCTCAGAGACTGGCACGAAGGGGAAGCGTTTTCAAATCTTTGCTGAGAAGGTGAAAAAACAACTATTTATGAAGTAAGTTTTCCATTTCCATTCCATAACCCCCTCTCCCCATGACTGCTGAAGAAGCAAGCCAAACACCCCTCCCGCAGCCCCAACCTCTCTCCAACTCTTCTCAGACCTTCCCACCATTAGGCCAGCCCCTTGTTCTGGTGCCCAATTTTGCCCCTTTCACTGCAGCCTATGGAACTGGGCTCTATTGGTGACAGATTGACAAACAATACTCTCCAGTACTCTCTCCATTCTTCTGCCCATAACCAGTCAATCCTTTGCCAGAGATTTATCTAAATACACATTTTCTCAGTCTATGCTGAGTACAGCTGAAAAGTATCCTGGTAAGTGCTGATTGGTTTAATTACTGATTTGTGATTCCAGCCTCAGTTGGCCTTTAAAAATTTTTTAATTAAAATATAATATACATACATACCATGCCTCCAAGGGTAACCACTATCCTGACTTTTTACAACAACTTGTTTTGTGATTTCAGCCTCACCTAGCGTATTTTAATGTGACCCAGCAATCCTTTTACTCATCCCTACCTTCCCTTTTCCCTATCCATAATGACTTTTCCAAATATTTCCCATTCTTCTTAATTTCACTGTTGCATTCACCCACCCTCAGCAGATGATCTAACAATCACCAGGGAAATGTAACACCTTTCTCCCAGTTCACCTCCAAGCCTGCCTTAACTTTACTCATCATTACCTCCCATCCTCCTGTCTACTCTTAGGATCCTCAATAAGGGCATTCAGAATCTGGTCCACGTCTCTCCAGTGTCATCTCCCTATCTTACATACATCTCACACTCCAGCATTCAGATAAATCCCTCAGAGTTCCCTTTTACACACAACGTTATTTTACATGTCCTGTTCCCTCTTCCTGGAATACCATTCTCTTCCCTTCTCCAAACTTCACCTCTTCCAGTAAGCTTTCCTAACGCCCCAGTATAAGTTATATGTTCCTGTGTCAATCCATTCATATTACTGTTACAGAAGTATCAACCCAAGCTGTTATTATCTGTATGTCCTCTATACTACTTAATGGGAACTGGATTTTCTGCGTCTGTATCCCTGGCATCTACATAGTACCTGGCATGTAATGGGTATTCAATATAATGCTGAATCAATTCTACTTTTCAAAACCAACTCCTTCATTTGTACCATGGCTTCTCTCTTCTAGAACTTTTCCATCACTATCTAACTTCCACTTTTAATTCTTTTTTTTTTTTTTGCGGTACGCGGGCCTCTCACTGCTGTGGCCTCTCCTGTTGCGGAGCACAGGCCCAGTGGCTATGGCCCACGGGCCCAGCCGCTCCGCGGCACATGGGATCCTCCCGGACCGGGGCATGAACCCGTGTCCCCTGCATTGGCAGGCGGACTCTCAACCACTGCGCCAACAGGGAAGCCCTTAATTCTTTTAACATTTTTCTATCCACTACTTGCTTCTCAGACTATAAAAGTATTTTCAAGTCTTTCCCCATCCTTAAAAAGACAAAAATCTTTTTCTTTAATGCTGCCTGCTGCTGACATTAATTACTTCTTGAGAAGGCAGCATATTCTTGTTTTGTCCACTTCATCACTCCCTTGTATTCTTTAACTCACCAAATTCTGGCTTCTGCCATTACCACGTTACTAAAGTTGCTTATTCACAGGATAATAACTTCTTGAGAACTGAGCATACAAAAATGTTACTATCTTGATCTTCAGCAATGAGAGCTATGATATCTGAATAAAACAGAAAAATACCTCTATGTTAGTTGCATTCAGCTTCTCCTCCATTACTTGTTTGAGGATTATGAGTGAAGATTTGATGGCTTCTTTCAGTGTCATAGACTTGAAACAAAGAGGGTAAGAAGAGTAGCCATTAATTGTACATAATCCCTCCTTCCTTCAAAGATTTCCCCTATATCTCCCTGAAGAAATGATTTAGCAAATATTAAGAAATCAAACATCTCAATAAGTACAGTGCATTACAAGTATCTCCAGAATTCAGGTAAATGGTAAATAAGTAGAGTACCTTTATTCAGAGAAAAAGAAGTCTTATTTTGAACCAGAACAAAGTTACCAACTTTAATATGTTAAGTGATCTTTGAAGAAGGGGAAAGCGTTAGACTTCTCTAGTTATTGCCTTTTGATTTAGAAGCAAGATAATATTGATGATATCTTGTGAATAATAATTCCCGGGAAAGAGTTAGACTTCTCTAGTTATTGCCTTTTGATTTAGAAGCAAGATAATATTGATGATATCTTGTGAATAATAATTCCCAAATGATCTACAAGGTAGCCCAATGGTTTAGAAAATCTGCTCTTTGCTTACCCCATTTTGTTCCTAATTTCCTGCACACGTAAAAGCAATACTAGGAGAGGCTGATTTAAGCAGGCATCCCTGTATGAACCACCTGAATGACAAGTAGGGCAGCCTTCAGCCACTACAATGAGTTACCCCAAACCAAGTCTTCCCATCCCACAAAGATAAAAAGTACCAAATGCCCACTTGCTTGGAGAGCCAGACTAGGAAATATAAACTGCTAAGTAAAGCTGTGAAGATAAAGGATAAACAAATTGTGGTACATCTATACCATGGTATACCACTCATCAATAAAAAGAAACTATTGAAATGTGCAAAAATACGAACGTATCTCAAAAACAGTACGTTGAACAAAAAAAGGCAGACATGAAAATACAAACTGTATGATTCTATTCATAGAAAGACCAGACAAAACTAATCTACAATGGTAAATGTGCCTGAAAGTGGGGAAGAGACTGACTGGAGAGGAGGCAAGCATTTTGGGGCAGGGTGATGGAAGTGTGCTATATATATATGTATGTATTTTACATTATTTACTTATTTATTTGGCCGCGCCGGGTCTTAGTTGTGGCATGCGGGATCTTCTAGCTGCGGCCTGTGGGATCTAGTTCCCTGACCACAGCTCGAACCGGGGCCCCCTGCATTGGGACCGTGGAGTCTTAACCGCTGGACCACCGGGAAAGTCCCTATATTTTGTTTTAAGTGCTCATTACAAGGGTGTATACAACTGTCAAAACTCATAGAACTGAACTCTTAGGTCTGTGCATTTTATTGAATGTAAATTATACCATGATTTAAAAAAAAGATAACAGAAGTCGTGAGAATGCTTAACTACCTTGTGGTAAACTTCTTGCAAGGAGCTCTGGGCACCCTCTGAAGCAGAGCCAATTGCTCGAGCATCACACTGTACAAAGGTTCCAGATGGGTCCATATGAAACCTGCAAAACCACCAAAAAGAAGAGGACTAAAATGCTTAAGAATGGTGGCATTTTATGTAACAAACGTCTCACTAAAAAATATAAATGCTTGGCCCTACAGTCAGGAAATACTGAGGCACAAATCCAAAAGATGTTCTATGGCTGGAGAAACCAGATCTTTTAAAAAGTGTTTAAGAAAACTAATAATAATTTCCTCAGGGATTTAGAAGAGAAGTATATATAAGAATACTTTATATAGAAAGTATATATAAATATGACACTTATGTATGCCTATCTAAATACTATTTGAGGACAGGGATCAAATCAATATTCCAAAGCAAGTCTCAAACACATTTTGACTACAGCAACAAAGTTACTTCTAATTTCTTTCCAGAAATAGCACTGATTCCAGTAGAGGAGTTCTTCATAAAATCCCCAAATTTGTTTTTGTGTAAGCAGCACAGAATCAATGAACTTTATAGAATTAGAAGCCCTTCATTTTTACAACTCTACAATAATCTTATCACTTGATTTAAACAACCAGTCCCATCCCAAATGAAAATAATTCTCCCAAAAAGGAAGCAGGAAAAAAATGGCCAAATGGTACTTACAGCTGGGGTCCTTTTTCATCAACTCCTCCAAATAACAGTGCTACTCCAAAGGGACGAGACTAGAACCAAAAAGCAGGAGGTATTAAGATAAATAGCTATGAAGTAGGGGGGTGAGAAGAGACAGGAAAGACATGTTCCGAGGACAAATGTCATCAGTTCCACAGGACAGCAAGAAAGCTTGGCACAAGCATCAAACTCACCATGGCACCTGGATCTGCATCTTCTTCTCCAAACTGTAGAGCCAGATTTGACACAGCCTGAGTCACACTCTCCACTGTCATGGTCTCATTGTAGGTGAACCAGTGGTTCTAAAAGAGCAAAGCATGGTCTACCTTTCGTAAGAATGGCATTAAAAGTAGCCCACCATCTCACCACACACATCCCTTTGAACTGTGGTTAAAAACTGAATGCTCAAGTTCTGGTGTGTTTTCCTTAACACTAAACTCAAATGCTCGGGACTGCATGAGAGGAAGAGAAATAGCTCTGGAAATAAAGTTATACCAAAAGGACTCTAAGCAATGACGACTTTTCAAGGGAGAGGATTGCTCCCTTGAAAAACAGAGTTAACCCTTCAGAGCACCAAATCTAGTCTTTTCACAAAGTGAAGGCTAATAGCTGAGTGCCGCTTTCCCTCAAAGGCCCTATCTTATCATTCTGTTGGAGTTTAAATTAAATGACTTATTCTTACATAAGTACTGACAGCAAACCTGCAAATAAGCACAAAAAAAATTTTTCACCAATCAGATATTTTTTTCTTACCAGTCTACTACTCTGCAGGCAGCAGGAGCTCAGTTAAAAAAAAAAAAAATCAGTATTCCTAACCAGCATTTATCACCTGGTACATATCATTACTCACTACAGGAGAGCTGTCATTTGCAAGCCTAGCTGCAAAGGCAGTTGGGGTGAGAATTCCTTTAGCTATTTCTACCTCTTGCTATGGTGCTCCCACAGAAAGTCAATTAGGGAACAGAATGCAGTGCAATGCTTGCTTTATATAAGGCAAGTCAAAAAGAAGCAAGAGACTGTCAGCACTATTTACCAGGGCTTCCTCAAAGCTGCAATGGTTGGATGGCTAGACTCCAAGCCTCAGAAAGTTGTAACTAGGGATTCTACCCAAAATCACTCCCAAGAGCTATATCTGATATTAACACAGATACCTGCAGTACAGCCCAGGCAGTCATATCATCACTAAACAAGGAACACAAGCATCATGGTAAAAAGGAGAGATGATGCTAATTTTACCTGTGTCTCCACTCTGGCTTTATCAATTAAAGTCTTAGCATCAGCAATTAGCCCACTCATGGCACAACCTGCAATGTAAAAGCAACAGTGACCCGGTAGCCAAATCCTTGTAGAACTCTTTCATCCACTCAGGAAATACTGAAATTCTGGAGTGAAACCATGGCAGCCATTCAGCAATCCCATAGCAATATACCTAAGAGATTAGATGGGAAATTATCTGCACTGAACACAAGTATAATTATATCACTAACAAATAAAAACCATTCATAATGACACAGAAGTCCAGCTATTAAGGCAGGACACAGAGAAGAGCAGCTACTCAAACATGAATTTCCACACGTTACATCCTCAAGCATTCCTTCAGCACTCTTTGGGAGCCCGTGATGCACTTTCAAACTAAGCAAGCACTAACAGTCCAACAGGAGAAACAAGGGAAAAAAAATAACTATCTCACTATGAGCTACAATGGAAGACCCTAGAAAAAAATCAAGTCTTTTCACTTTCTGACGAAACACAAACTAGTTATATGAGAGATGGCCCAAGATGCCAAGATTATGGCTGTGACTTTACAGTCATGACTCAAATCCAAATTTCCAGCCTGGGTCTCACTCCCACATTTCAGACCTATAAAACCAAATGACTCCCTTAATATATCTACTTAGACCACAGACTCAACTCATTTCCCTTCTAGGCTCCATCTTTTTCCCTGGCCCTCACAACCAACTGAATCCCAAATTCTATCAATCACTGTCTGATTAGCCTGTCTGGCATTAGTCCTTACCTCTCCGTTTTCTGACCACCACCTTGGTTAAGCCTTCATCATCTCTTTATTTGGACTATTAAAAAAATTTCTGACCTGGTCTCCCTGCCTCCAGTCTCAGCCCCCTTCACTGTACCTTCAACACTACTATCAGAATGGTCTTTCTCAAATCCTAATATGATCATATTTCCTCAGTGCTTAAACCTTGGCAATGCAAAAGGATCAAGTTCAAGCTCTTTAGTGTGGTAAAAAGGACTTCCACTGTTTGATCCCAGACTCATTTCTTGCCACATTCCACCTGCCAGTCATGCCAAACTGCGTGTGCCAGGGTATTTTATATTTTACACCACCACAGCTTTGCTCTTTTCTATTCCCTCCAACCAGAAAGCTCTCCCCTGCTACACCCAGACACTTATTCACTTGGTAAACACTTCCTCATCTTTTAGAATTCAGTTCAGCTCAAGCATCACCTTTATGGAATCCTTTTCTGAAAACCTCACTACCACTGGCCCCATGGAAAACTAATTGTTTCCTCCGTTGTACCCCTACTAAGCATATACTACAGCCTTTCTTAATACCTACTTCACTTAATTGCATTGACTTATTTACATATCTACCTCTGTTATTAAACTGTATGCCCCTGGAACACACGGGGACTATGTCTCATTCCTTTGTGTGCCCCTGGTGTCTAGCACAAAGTCTGGCACATAATAGGTTCTCAATTTGTTGAATGAAGTGACACTGACTTACCTCCAAAAGGTAGATGGCTTCAGAGAAAGTAGATAAAATGTTCTAATCTTAAAAGACTAAACCTCAGTTTCTATATCTATGAAAGAGATAATGTCAAGCTCCCTGAGTCACTATGGCATTTGATTCTGACGCCCTCAAGCAATTATTTTACCAATGTTTCAGTAATTAGATGACTAGATAGGTTAAGTAAATGTGGGCAGTCAACTAAAATGCCATGCTATAAATAAGTAGAACTACTCATCATGCTACAATGATGCCAGAAGCCACGGCAGGGGTATTTAATAGGGACCCAAAAAAGGGAGGAAGGGAAGGTGAGGGGAGATAGATTGAAATGATAAATCTGAAAACAGAGGAAGAGTACTGATCTGGGTCAAAGTCTATCATCCTTATACTCTGCACCTTAGTCACTCTGAAGATCTTTAAGAATTTCTCTTTCCTTAGTGGACACCCCTACCTTCCCACACAATCCTCTGCTCCAGGTAGCCTCCTAATGTTATGCATTGATGAAGACCCAGCCACCATAGGGAGCTGGCCTATGATTCAACCTTCACATATTTCAATAACCATCACATTTGCCAAGTATAAATCTGAGGGAGAAAGGAACGTCTGGGAGTAGGTGAACCCTATAACTGCTTCCTACTACCTATATTATGCACAATGGTCTACTACCTGGAAAATGATAACTAACAAGGGGTAAGATGTTCACCTAATGAACCTCCCTTGAAACATCAAAGAAGACTAACAAAGATTAACCCAGGCAAGATCCTACAGAACAGCCTTCTCCTACTCCTTACCTATGTGAGCATCAATCTCTACAATTTTCTCAATGCTGCTGGGCTCCATGAGTGGAGATGTAATTCTCTTTTCCACAGCTAGGCACACACCCTCTGATGTCTGGATCCCAATGGCTGTAGAACCAAGCTAAAGAGAAACAGGTTATGGTTATCATATAGAAGTCAAAGAACAATCTCACATACTCACCAGGAATCTCTCTGTATACCTTCACATGATAGAAGCTTCAATCAGCCATATCTAATACACAGAGAAAATAAGGAGCACCCTAATAATGTACTATTCCTGTCAATGGCAAGAGCACTGATTTACAGAATTTTGTGCTTCTAAAGGGGAAGTTCAAGCAGGTCTTGTAAATGTCCTGAAAATGATCAACTCTAATGCCAGTTTTTTGGAGAGGGGCAGATTCTAAAGTTCTAAACATAGTGGGCAAGAAGTAATACAACTCTAATGTTTTTTCTGGACTTGGTATCTTTTTACCTCCGCTACCTTGATCTATCCCAAAAGGTGATATCCCTCAAATCTATGTGACCTCCAGAAAAGTAATTTACTTAAAAAAAAAAAAAAGAAAGAAAAAAGAAAAGATAAAGAAACACCACCAACAACATAAAAATATCTTTCAAGGTCACTAGCAGTCTACAATATAGCTTGATTTCATCTCTCCATCTCCATGTCACCACCCTAGTCACCCACCCCTCTTTGTCTCAGTTTTCTTATCTACAGAAGGGGGATAGTAACAATACCTACACATCAAGAGGGGTAAACACACATACATAAAATGCTTAAAATGGTAACTTGCACATAATAAACGAGCAACAAATGTTAGCTTTTTTTTTTATATGCCAAGATTACTTCAATAGCCTCCTTAGTCTCCCCATCTTTAATCTCTCTCTCCCAATGTATCTTTCATGTTATGGCCTGACTGATACAATAAAATGCTATTTTCATTATACTTCTCCTTCTCTAAAGAACTAATATCTCTCTATACTGCCTGTAACATAAAATCCAAGTAAAGCTTCCAGAGTCCTCAAAACCTAATCCTACTTTACTCTTCCAACTTTATTATTTATCATTCTCCAGCAAAATCCCTCAGGTATAGCCAAATCCATTTTCTCATGCCATATTATCCGCTACCCTTGTTCTGCCCATGCCGTCACACCTGGAATATGCTCCTCCCTTTGCCTATCGAAATTCCACCCATCATTCATAAAGGCTTCCATAACTATACGTGCTCTCTCCTCTAAATAATCACTATATTTACTTACAGTAAATCACTATATTTACTTAGTTCTACAAAGCAATGACTATCAGTGTGAGCATTAGATTCCTGGAGTCTGTTATTGCAAAGTATTCCAAAGAATTTCATAAATCATTGTGCATAACATGCTTAAAACGCATGCAGACTGAATGATCATGTCTCATACATATATGTATTATTTTTCAAATGTGTAAAGTTGTGACTTTATTTAGAAGTGTTATTAAATATATATACCTGCTTTTCATTGTATATTTTCTTAATGGTACATGCATAACTACAGGAGATAAAATGTCAAAGAATTTTATGTAAAAAATGAGTGCTCTTACTTCTAAGTAAAGGTGTAGACTGAATACATACATTAGCTCTACTCCTTCTCCAAGCCTGAGAACAGATTAAAAGGCTTAAGCGGGGACTGGATAAATCCACTAGGACAAAGAGAATGGACAAAGACACAGACACAAAATTTTAAAGAAAGAAGATGGGTTAGTGATTACTTACTTAGCAAACCTGAGAAATCCAAATCCTAAGCCAGTAGTAAAGAAAGTCAAGAAACAACCTGATTTCTATCATAGGACCCCCCAAAAAGGGAATGGTGGCAACAAGGACCTCTGGAAATAGAAACAGAACAGCTAAAAATTATAAAATTAGTTCAACGTTTGCTTAAGAGACAGATTTCCAGATCTCTTACCCTATGCTGTAAAGCTAGATGATGGCCCCCACTCCCACTCCTGTAGAAGACTCTGGAGAGGGTAAAACAGAGGGTCTCTAGATTGGGGGATGCCACCATCGAAGGCAGAGTACTACAGGAAAACAGGGGAATTAAGTAAAAATTGACAAGTTTAATGTTAAGAACCCCAGCCTTCTTTCCCTGCTCAGCTCTCAGAAGTGAGCAGGCAGAAACACCTTCCAGGCATGAAATGAGAAGAGGCAGTTTTCTCTAGAGCAGTAGTTTTCAAATTTTCTGACCCAAATCTACATTAAGAAATATACTTTATATCATGACCAAAATACACAGACACAAAGAAATAAATATGATAGAAACAAAGTTCCATGAAGAAAACACTCACCAATACTATGAGCAAGGCATTCTGAGATCTACTGCTCCAGTCTACGTTAAAAAGAAATGCTCCCATGACCTACTAAATTGATTCAGTGCCCACTAATAGGTCAAGATCTGTAGTTTAAAAATATATATCTCTAAAGAATCTAGCTTGTTCAAGGGGAAAAAGAAATCTAAAGAAAAAAATTTTTTTTAGTCCTTGAAAAAGGTATTTTCATCCATAAAACAAGAACAGGACACTAATAAGAAAAAGAAAAAAAACAAAAAAGCTTGGAAATTGAAAATACTTTCTTATAAAATCATTGGAGAACGGGTTCTACCAAATTGAAGGAATACATCAAAAAAGAAAATGACTTGCGATCTAACACAAGAGGGAGTTAAAGAGAGTTCCTAGGATGATGATAATAGAAGAGTCTAAGTATACAGCTGTGCAGCAGGCCCAGAGAACCAGTCCAGATTAGAGCTGGTCAAAGGCTCAAAGATTTCTTTAAGAATCTTTTACAGGATACTTAATGTGCCTGAGTGTTTTGAGAGGATATACATAACTTGGAGAGACCTTGGGGATGAATTATTGATATTTACATACTAAATTAGGCAAATTTTTAAAAGGGAATTATAAACTCCCAGGAAAACACTATTGTGCAGAAACAGAAAAACGGCTCAGGTATGAAAAGCATTTACGTAGTCTTACCAATAGAAATGTCGACTAATGATCTAACAAAATTATGATATACATTGAGAGGGTTGCTCTATCTCTACCCCAGTAGGAAACTGTATATCTGTGTGTCACTGGGGGCAGAAATCGTCATCCTTCATAATGAAAAGTCTGTGGATAATACCTAGGTGAAAAAAATGTAAGTCTGTGTTCCTATCTTAGAGATATGGAAGTAAATGCCAAGAAAATTAGCTAAAAGACTTTAAAATGTTGCATCTGAGAAGGTGAAGATAAAGAGGGGCAGACTCAGGGATTTCTGCTTTTGTTACAAGGTTTATAAAACTATCTTAGCTTCTGACTAAAACTACATGCACATATGCCTTAAAAATACAGTTGACCCTTGAACAATACAAGTTTGAACTGTGCAGGTCCACCTACATGTGGATTTTTTTTTCCAATAGTAATACAACAGTACTGATCTGTGGTTGGTTGAATGGGTGAATGAGGAACCACAGATATGGAGGGCCAACTGTTTCAATAGATTATAGGGCAATTTTAGACTGCTTGGAGGGTCGGTGTCCTTAACCCTTGCCCTGTTCAAGGGTCAACTGTAAAATAAAAAAGTCAGAAACCATTGTCAGAGAATTTAATTTGGCACTTAGTTGTCCTCTAATTGTTTTATGTATAGTGTATTGATCTTGAATCTCCAACTGAACAGAGCAGAACAGAATTCATACCTACTTTGTAAATTTTTATTTATTTTATTTATTTATTGCTGCATTGGGTCTTCGTTGCTGCGCACGGGCTTTCTCTAGTTGCGGCGAACGGAGGCTATTCTTCATTGCAGTGCGTGGGCTTCTCATTGTGGTGGCTTCTCTTGCTGTGGATCATGGGCTCTAGGTACATGGGCTTCAGTAGTTGTGGCACATGGGCTTCAGTACTTGTGACTCGCAGGCTCTAGAGCGCAGGCTCAGTAGTTGTGGCTCACGGGCTTAGTTGCTCTGCGGCATGTGGGATCTTCCCGGACCAGGGCTCGAACCCGTGTCACCTGCATTGGCAGGCGGATTCTTAACCACTGCGCCACCAGGGAAGTCCCCATGCCTACCTTAAAATTTTATCTAGTAGAGTTATTCTCAACCGGGAGCCATTTTACCCCCTAGGGGACAACTGACAAAGTCTGGAGACATTTCTGGCTGTCACAACTGAAGGAGTGAGTGCTACTGGCATCTAATGGGTAGAGGCCAGGGATGCTGCTAAACAGCCTACAATGCACAGGTCTGTCCCCCAAAACAAAGAATTATCCGTTCTAAAATGTCAATAGTCCCTGTAATTATTTTGTGGAGGAAGTTCTCATCGGACAAGAAAAAATTTTCAACTTGTTCAATTTGGCCTCCAACTTAAATAGCTTTCTAGGACTTCCCTGGAGGCGCAGTAGTTAAGAATCCGCCTGTCAGTGCAGGGGACATGGGTTTGAGCCCTGGTCCAGGAAGATCCCACATGCTGCGGAGCAACTAAGCCCGTGCACCACAACTACTGAGCCTGCGTTCTAGAGCCCGCGAGCCACAACTACTGAGCCCACGTGCCACAACTACAGAAACCCGTGCACCTAGAGACTGAGCACCACAATGAAGAGTAGCCCCCGCTCACCGCAACTAGAGAAAGACTGCATGCAGCAACGAAGACCCAATGCAGTCAAAAATCAATCAATCAATCAATTAATTAAAAAATATAATTTCTATGCTTCTACTCCAAAAAAGGGTCAATATTTTGAGACAGGCTATTTTACAAAATATATCGAAATCAAGATAATTTTCTCTTGTACATTACATTTATCCCCAGACATTTCAATATTATGATTCTGACTAAACTCCACCCCCACCCTGGGTTGGGACTGGGGAGACGGAGAAGGGAAGAAAGGAAACATTTGAACTGACTATGTATTATTTATTTAATATAATTCACTAGCATAGTAACCAATGTCCAGATGCTCAGAATAATACAATAATTTTGACACTGTCACAGATTTCCATTTCTTCCCCCAAACCTACTCTAAAAGGCACTCTGCCCCCACCTCTGCTGGCTATATCTCACCCATGCCATCCATACAGCACCTCTACATGATAATTTCTATTTGTCAGCCATTTTTAGTCATTTCTCCAGCTCCTTTCACACTACTAAATCCTTATAGTTATCAAATTGCTTTCACATTGGCTAAGTTGCCAAGACAACAACAAGGATGTTTCAACACCCAAGAGGATGAATTTTTACACAGGTTAAGCAGCATACATTAATGGCACTACTCCATCCTAGCTCAAACTAGGGCTACAGAGATAAGATACCATCTCGTTATCTCTAAGCAACGTGGAAATTACTAGCACTAAGGGGCTTAAGGAGAACCAAAAAAACTGAGAATTACTCTTTGCTTGCACATCTGGATAGAACTATTATCTTAGCTGAGGCTCAAAATAAATGCTACAGCTTGGAATTGTGATAATCTCAGACTTCATAGTAACATATGGTTTAAATATAGGGCACACATGATTAGAAATAGAAAACAGGCACTTTTTGTAGCTGGCCCATCGTTTTCTTCCCACTATCTACTACAATGCTTCCACCTTCACTTCTATGTCTTCAACTAAGAATCTTCTTTGCCCTTTCCAGATTCTCATACAACTATTTCCCCCAATATACTCTTTCTAGAAGAGGTAACTTAGAGGGAAACACAACAGTTCTCTTCAAATATGTGAGGAATTGCCTTATGGAAGAGGTTTAAACATCCTGTATGGTTCAAGGGCAAAAGTAGGGCCAACTGAAGGAAACTTCAGGAAGCTAGACTTTCAATTCAATATAAGGATAAATTTCTAAACCATTATGAACTATTTCCAAACAGAATGAGCTATCTAGTGAGAAAATATTCTGTCACTAGATCTATAAAAACAGAAGCTGTTTGGGGATGCAGAGGTGATTGAAACAGAGTGAAGAGTTGGACTAGATCAGTGATTCTCAACCCTTGCTAGACACTAAGAATCACTGAGGTAGTCCTTAAAAATACTGGTGCCTGGACCTTACCCTAAACGACCTAATTTACATCTAAAGCAGAATTTAGATTATCCATAATCCAACAAATAGAAGATCCCACATAACTAACTTTAGTATAAATAGCTTACTTTCTAACTCATTTTTTGAATACTGGTTTGAACTATTCGATTTTGTTGTTAGATTACAGGACACATCTCTTATTCAGACCCAGAAATGTCTAGTACAAATTGACAAATTTACCAACAAGAATACAGGTGATTAGTTAAATGATTTGTTCAAGATGATAAAATATCTCCCAGGTGCTAACTCAGGAATTCTAGACCTCTTTCTTTATAGCCAGGAAGATTATAAACACAAACATGTCCTTCCAACCCCACTAAGAAAAAGCTACTTACACAACTATGAAGCAGTTATTTGTTTAAAAAGTTCCAAAGTAGTTGTTAGGAATGGGATTGAAATTGTTATACAAATGGTTAATTGTGCCCAACACTGTAAATCAACCAATACGTCAATAAAAAAATAAAATTAAAAAGGTTAACTGTGGTTGATTAAAGGGAGATAAAGAACATTTTCTAAAGGAACAGCTAAAACACATTTACTCCAAATGTTCTGCCAGCAAAGTACTAAGTTGCCATGAAATTTCAAAAACTACCCCACTTGATACTATACCTTGATAGCCTCAATGGCATATTCCACTTGAAATAATCTTCCTTCAGGAGAAAAAGTATTCACACCCCTATAATTAAAAAAAAAAGAAAAAGAAAAAGGTATTAAAATTGTCAGAAAAAATAAGCATAGAGACACTAAAGTCAAGTTCCTTGACATCTAGCTCAGACGGCTACAAGATGTGCACACTGTCTTTATGCTCCTTTACCCACAACAATCTGTAGCTATTTTTTGGTACATTAACAGTTTTTCAAGAGAATGGAACCTATACATAGGGAGATACCACTCCCATAGTATATTCAAACTGATCAAATGAAAGCAGGCAACTTTCTGCCTCAATCCTGAATCAATTTGGAATCCCTTTGGTAAATTCATGCCCCCAAACTATCAGGCAATTCCTAAGAAAATGTGCATTTATCCTTATCCTCTTCCCATTACGTGAATTTGATGTTAATATCTTACTTTTTAGTAAAAGTCAGCCACAGGGACATTTCTCTATTTATTTGTATGAATTAGTATTGTTATCTGAACAACAGACTGAGATCTGTTGTAGTTCCTAAAGCCTAACCTAGTTAATTCACTCAATACATTATACATGTCAGACTGCTCTTCTCCCTTAAACAATTCCCAACCTTTCCTTGCTCATCTGTTAGAAATCCCTTTGGAGAAGAGGCAGCATGGTCTTAGCTATAAAAGCTTTCCGCACACAATGGACACTTTAAGAATATTTGAGGGCTTCCCTGGTGGCGCAGTGCTTGAGAGTCCGCCTGCCGATGCAGGAGGCGCGGGTTCGTGCCCCGTTTCGGGAGGATGCCACGTGCCGCGGAGCGGCTGGGCCCGTGAGCCATGGCCGCTGAGCCTGCGCTCCGCAAATGGGAGAGGCCACAACAGTGCGAGGCCCGCATAACGCAAGAAAAAAAAAAAAAAAAAAGAATATTTGAACAAATGAATGAAAATAGTTGTGCTCCTTGGTTTATCGAGTCTGGAGTTTATAACGTGTAAGATGATATAGAGCAGCGTTTTCAAATTTGTTTTATCAAAACCTCTTTTTTTTAAAAGAAATATTGTATATATATATATCCCAAATATAAAACAGATAATAATACAAGTTGACATTTACTGAATATGTACTATATGCCTGGCACTGTTACAAACCTTTAAATGACAACACACTTAATTCTCAAAACAATCCCATGAAATAGTATTCTAAAGCGATACTACTTTAGAGATGAGGAAGTTGAGACACAAAGAGGTTGACTAATTTGCCCAGAGTCACTCAGCATATAAGAGGCAGAACTGGAATGAGAATTTAGGCAATCTAAGACCAAGCTTTCAACTATCAGGAGTCAAAAGAGAATCTCACCATTCCAGCCTCCCATTTTCCCCAGAGGTACTATCCCTAATGTCACTTAAAAGGAAATTTAGGACTCTAATAAACAGCTTTTAAAAATCACTGAGAGGAAAGTCCGAGGGCAGAAGACCTGGGATTAAATTCTAGTTCTGACACTTACTAACTTTAATTCGCTCAAATGAAAAAAAAAATCTATCCTGCCTCTGTCATAATACAATTGGTATTGAATTGCACAGATTATGAAAGCACTTTGTAAAGTGTCAAGTACTATGTGAATACGAATACAGTATTTTCACCCTAATTCAGGAACTTCATCCTGTTGAGGTATTACTAAGTCTTCCCTAATGGGGGCTCTGCTCTTGGCCCTGTTTTCAAACTTTCTCTGGGTTATTTCATTCATGTCAAGCACTAACTACTTCCAAATCTCTATTACCAGTTTGATCCCTTTCCTGATTAATGAGCATTTCCATTTGGATATCCCATTAGTACCAAACACTTGACGTTTTCCAGTCTGAAATATACAGTCACGCTTGCAAAATCAGCTACATCTCCTGCCATTCCTACTTCGTTTTTACTTTAAAACACCTCGTATCTCCCAGTTCCCCAAACTATAAAGTTCTGAACGATTTGACTCACTCCTCCCCTTTTCCCATAATTAACCATATGCCAAGTCATATCAATTCAAATCAGTCCCCTCACGCCCCCCCACAGTAACTCAACACTCTCTTCCATTCTCAATGCCCTCATTACCTTTCACCTAAGTATTTTAATAGCCTCCTAACTGGTACTGATTCTCTTTCCTCTAATCCAGTCAATTAATCTCTATACAACACAATTATGATTATGTAACTTCTTAAAATTATAATTTATGCCACACAGATGCCTACAAAATAAGACCCAAACTTCTCAACCTCATATTAAAAACCATCCAGTATCTAGCACCATAGTGTCTTCCCAGATCTCCCCCATTCCCATATGTGTGTCGTATGTGCCAGCAGACTAGAATTTTCGCAAACACGAACTATGTATGCTTTCCCACTGCCCCTCCTTTGTTCATCCTATATTCTCTGCCTCAAAACTATTCACTCTCACTCTCCATATTTATTAAAACCTTACATCTAAGACTCAGTTTATTTATGTTTTTTTAAATTTATTTATTTATTTAGGCTGTGCTTGGTCTTATTTGCAGCAAGTGGGATCTTCATTGCCGAATGCGGGCTCTTCGTTGCAGCAGGCATGTGGGATCTTCATTGCCGAATGCGGGCTCTTAGTTGCAGCATGCATGTGGGATCTAGTTCCCTGACCAGGGATCGAACCCGGGCCCCCTGCATTGGGATCGCGGAGTCTTAGCCACTGAACCACCAGGGAAGTCCCTAAGGCTCAGTTTAAATATCAGCTCCTTTTGAAGTTTTCCATAATACCCTAACATTGAATGCAATCTCTCTCATCAAACTCCCATAGTGTTGATTTGAGCTTCTCTAATGACATGAACACATTTCTGAATTATACTATAGTTACTTTTGTAAATAGTTCTTTAAAAGACAGTCTCCCATACGAGAAAAAGGATCATGATATTGTTCACTGCCATATGACAAGCATTCAAGTACCTTAGCTAAGTGAATAAAAAAGGACTGTTTTAGGCATTCTTTAGGAAGATACAAAAATGAGTAACACAAAGCAGTTAATAAAGATGTTAAGTAAATGATCACAAAAACCTTAATAAAGGCTTTCTGATAAGAATAACAATTTCCATCATACACACCCCTTACTCAAAATTATATCACCCAAAGATGATTCTTTTCAATGCTCTGGAAGCTAAATAGTGACTAACAAAGTTATTTTATAGGACAGTAGGAAAAGGAGTCCGTTTTTTTTTGTTTTTTTTTAAGGAGTCAGTTTTAAAACCTCACATACATCTCCTATGAGTCAGTAAAAGGATTTTTTTCTTAAAGTGGTAGTTCTAACTGATAAAACTTTTGACAGGTTCAACATATACTTGACAAGAAATGTAGCTTCTCAAGCCATCTAGTACAAAGAAAACATCTGCCTTTCCTGGCTTTAAAATTTAAAAAAAACAATAGCTATGTGAAACGTAACTGATCAAAACAGAAACTGAAAGTAAAAATGTCTACAGCATAAGTATGTACAATTTAATATTACTTAACATTTCCAAGCTCTGAAAGATTTTTTGTTTTATACAAATACAACAATCTCACAGCTTTGATTTCAAAAACAGATCTGGCTTCAACACACATTTAAAGTAACTTGCTTTAAACTGTTTAAAAAGTCAGAAAAGCCTGGGTCTAGTTGAATCAGCATGATGACAAAACTCTTGAGAACACTCTAAACTCCAGTTCCCATAAAATCAGACATCATACACTATATCTGGGCAAAGCTGAGACTTCCTTCGCGCTTCTGCAGAAACTATACATCACATCACGCCCCATTACACCTCAATCAAAGGAATGGCTGCTCTGTTCCCACAGCTAAGAAACGGAAAACGAGGTTGTGCTCCTAGTAGGAAAAGGGAGCTGAAATGATCAAACCCATTAAGTGATCTCTAATTGCTTTTTCTTCCAGGCACACGTTTACATTTTTAAAAAGGCAGTCACGCTCAGCACAAAAAGATGAAGGGGAGAAGGGGTGACTCCTGGCCTTTCCAGGTTAAAGGTCGGAGTCGCGGCGCACCAGCCGCCTTTCCCCAAGCACAAAGCGGCGCTTCACGCTTCCGCACCGACTTCTAACCCAGCAGTGACTCAGCGGTAGGACAAGTGCGGCCGACAGGCGCAACTCTAGCCTGGGGAATCACAGCGGGCGGTTGGGGAAGGCGAGAGATCCCCGGGCCGGGCCAGACTCAGGATCCTGGGGCGCCCCCATGACACGGCAGAACCCAGGCCCAGACCGGGCCCGGGCCCGCCGACCCGTAACTTCCACCCCATTTCCCCCAGCCACACAGACCTGTCGTACTCAGACCGGGTGAGAAACATGGTAAGGGCAGGAGAAAGCGGCAGCGGCCACTCGGGGATTCTGAGGGCCAAGACGAGTCCACCTGCACCCAACTCACCCACACCGCCACACAGCCAAGTCTCCGTTACCAACTGCGCGTGCGCTCGCAACCCCTTCAGCCCGCCCTCCTGTACCTGCCTTCTATTGGTTGGTCGGAGTTCCCGCCGAGGTGACTGGGCCAACGCGCTTCCCCCGCCCAGCCTCGGTAGTTCCAGAGAGGGCGGGACAAAGGTCGTTCTTCCGCTTTTAATTGCTGGTGGTTGCTAGGGGCGCTCGGAACGGTAGGTGTGTGGTGAGAGTTCACGTTTTAGAGACGTTGTGAAGCCATCCCAAGATTGGCAACTGGGGAACTTGTATGGAGAGTCGGTCTCTCTGAACCCTGGTTTGATAGGTCCCTCGCCGACTCCCGCAATCCCCGCCAGAGCACGTTGGTCCCAGTCTCTCCTCGCTCTCCACCTGCCCGGCCTTTGGCGGACTCCCCGCTTTTCCGGCTCCGGCGCGGACTTCTTCCAGGTGCTGTGTGACGGCCTCCAGGACTGGACTTGGGAGGTGATGAGGTGCGCTCCGGAGCGTCTGAGCGGGCGCCGGGGGCGAGTCCAGTCGCTTCAGCACACCCCTCTCATGGCTCATTTGTTGAGAAAAGTTGGTGAGTTCTAGTCGGTAGGAAAGTCTTCAAGTTTCCGCACGGTCAAGGTAATTTTACTAGCATTTCCTTCCATTTCTCCCCGCTGCCCGCAGTACAGGCTTTCTACCTGGTGACCCAGAGCTCTGGATGTGGGATTCAAATTGTTCACTGTTTTTCTGTTATTCATGAATTAGCTGACGGTGCCGTCTTTTTTGTGCTTCATGCTTCCATTCCCTAAGCGTAGGAGAGCAACTTCACAGCTTCATAGAATAAATGAATTATGTGTTCAAGAAAGATAACCAGTTAGGAAGTCATTTAGTGGGCAGTGTATGACTGAAAGGGAAACGCCAGGGTTCCGATTCCGGTTAAAGATATACCAGTGGTCAAGAACTTAACCTCTCCAGGCCTCTCAAGTTAAGTTCATAACTTAGCCTTAGATTAGGTTTGTAAATGACCAAGGCAATTCAGTGGTAGGGGAAATGTAGAAATAAGCCTTTTGGGTATTGACATCTGTTTTTCCCATCATTTATTTCTTTCCCTCGTGAATTCAACAGGAATTTCGTTTTGTGGTCCCTAGCCAATAAGAAGTTTGGCACCAATAAAACTGAGGAGAAATTCCAAGTGGCAATCCTCAGGGACCTTTTAGATTTCTGAGAAAAGAATGGTATCCTTTAGTTTCTGGTCAGCTTAATGTGCCCTTTCTATTAAAAAATTTTAGTTAATTTCAGTATGCTCTCTCTTTTGAAGTTCTCTTGAAATTAATATATAGTAACTACCTATATACCTACATAAATATTACCTATGTACCTATATAGGTACTTGAGCATAATAGTATTTCCTGAACACCCAGGGATGCAAGGTGCTCTGCAGCCCTTACTCATATCAGATGTGGTGGTGAATGTCTCACAAGATTATTTGAATGTAGACTCCTCTGGGTAAATGTGTTTGTGCCCTATATATCATAAGTGAAAGGGAGCCACAGGTAGCTCTCATTGTGGATAAGAAGGGAAATCTTGGTTTCTCCCAAGAAAGTGGACCATTATGGAATAAAAATCCAGCACATACGGACTTCCCTGGTGGTGCAGTGGTTAAGAATCCGGCTGCCAATGCAGGGGACACGGGTTTGATCCCTGGTCCGGGAAGATCCTGGAAGATGCCACAGAGCAACTAAGCCCGTGTGCCACAACTACTGAGCCTGAGCTCTAGAGCCTGCAAGCCATAACTGGTGAGCCCGCGCACCACAACTACTGAAGCCCGCATGCCTTAGAGCCCTTGCACTTCAACTACTGAGCCTGCGTGCTGCAACTACTGAAGGCTGTGCGCCTGGAGCCTGTGCTCCACAGCAAGAGAAGCCACTGCAATGAGAAGCCCATGAACTGCAAAGAAGAGTAGCCCCCGCTTGCCACAAGTAGAGAAGACCTGCATGCAGCAACAAAGACCCAACGCAGAAAAAAAATAAATTAAAAAAAAATCCAGCACCTAGTATAGTTTCTTGCCTATAATCAATTCCATTCAATAAATGCTTCATTAAAAGTTGAACCAGGTGTCCCTCTGAAAAAATGAGCCACAGAAGACAGAAAGGAAAGGAATGGAGTAAAGCATGAGAGAATGAGCTAGATTCAGAAACTGAGAAAGGTGTATAAACATCTCGGAGAGCTAGGCACATGGCTCCTGGAGCAAAATAAAGTGTGGCAGAATGGTCAGGGTGGACTGGAGACACTACTGGAGAAACCAGTAAGAACTGTTCCCCAAACTGAATTCTTTATGTTCCTGTAACCGTCTAACTTATAAATGACTGCATATGGCTAATGTGCTTCATTGCTGTAATGTTTGGGTCTCTGATGGGCAGTTTTGGCTGGAGAACCCATCAGCCTAGCTTGAACTTTCTTCAGATTGTGCTGTGGTCTGAGACCCTGCCTACTCTCAATCCTTTCTTTTCCCTCTCCTTCATAGGTGTCAGGCCTGAGTCACTGTTTGCAGACTCTCCCACCTTCCCTTGCTCCCTTCCCTTTTATCTTTCAGAGATAGTTCCCCTAAAAATATCTTGCATGTTGTTATGAATTGCGTCCTTCCCAAAATCCATATGTTGAAGCCCTAAACCCACAATACCACAGAATGTGACTGTATTTGGAGATGAGTCCTTTAAAGATGTGATTAAGTTAAAATGAAGGTGTTAGGTAGGGTGAACCCTAATCCAGTTCAGCTGATTGCTTATAAGAAGAGGAAATTTGGACACATAAGGAGACACCAGGGGCATGTTTGCAGAGGAAGGGCCATGTGAGGACACTGTGAGAAGGTGGCCATCTGCAAGCCAAGGACAGAGGCCTCAGAAGAAACCAAACCTGTTGACACCTTGATCTTGGACCTCTAGCCTCCAGAAATAAAGGAGAAATAAATTTCTGTTGTTTAAGCCACCCACTCTGTGGTATTTTATTATGGCAGCCCTGGCTAATACACATGTTGAATCCCACCTTGGCAACTGCCTCTCAGAGGGCCCAAACTAGCACAAGTGGTACTAGGAGAGGTCCAAGAAAACATAATAAGTTGAAGTTTCAGGACTGGCACACTCATTACCTCATAAGCAAAGACGATGCTATCCTGAGCAATATAGGGGCATGGGTAGTTCCTAGCACAAGGTGGTAACCCAGTTGCTAAAGATTTAATCAGTAGTGACCTGGGAAAACATCCCAGTGGAGGAGAAAGCCCTTTCAGATAGAATTTCAGGCATGTGAAATATATGAGTGGGAACATGCCTACAAGGACAGTGGAGTTGGCTGGTTACTGCTAGGTTGTATTGACACTCTGAAAAGGAATAAGGAGAAAGCAAGGGTTCTCCCTGGGTTAATGGCTAAGTGTGAGAGACAGAAAACCTCTTTAGTAGCTTACAAAGAGGCTTTTATGTCCTATAGTGGAAGAGCTGACACAGTTAAGCCACAGACTCAGGTTGTGATAGAGGCAACAGAGTTCCAGAGACATTTAAATGTGCAACCAAAGCAGGTCAGGGCCCTGGTTGCAAAAACCTGAAACCCTGAAACAAGGGATAGGACTTCTGGATGGACATCTGTAAGGATGTTAGTTCTGCAAACCCACATGAACTTACAAAGTTTGCAGAGGTGGTTCACCTCTTCGTATTATCCTCTGCATGCTGAAAGACACTGCAGAGCCACTGCCCCATGAGGCAACATAGAAGTTGCCCCTACTTCCTGTCCTGACTGCCAGGCCAGTAAATAGAGTTAAGTCCTAACAAAACCCAGCTGAGGGACTTCCCTGGTGGTGCAGTGGTTAAGAATCTGCCTACTGGGCTTCCCTGGTGGCGCAGTAGTTGAGAGTCCGCCTGCCGATGCAGGGGCCATGGGTTAGTGCCCCGGTCTGGGAAGATCCCACATGCCACGGAAAAAAAAAAGAACCCACCTGCCAATGCAGGGGACGTGGGTTTGAGCCCTGGTCCAGGAAGATCCCACATGCCGCGGAGCAACTAAGCCTGTGCACCACAACTACTGAGCCTGCACTCTAGAGCCCGCGACCCACAACTACTGAGCCTGTGTGCCACAACTACTGAGGCCAGTGTGCCTAGAGCCCGTGCTCCACAACAAGAGAAGCCACCGCAGTGAGAAACCTGTGCACTGCAAGGAAGATTAGCCCCCGCTCGCTGCAACTAGAGAAAGCCTGTATGCAGCAGCAAAGACCCAACGTAGCCAAAAATAAATAAATAAATTTATATTAAAAAAAAAAAAACCCAGCTGAGAACATACTGGGCCTGATAACGGTGGAAAGAGATTAAATACAAAGAGCTGTAAGAATTAGCTCGCATATATAGACAGAAGCCAGGGGAGTACCCTGCAATTGAATTTTGAGGTTGCTTGATCAAAGTGGCTGGAATATAAGACTAGACAATCAGGAATTCATTGAATTGGGAGCACTTTCTTGAGGCACAGGATTTAACACCCTGGCAAGAACTCTTGGGGCTGAAACAAACTCACTGCCGGGAGGCTTTTAGAAACCTAGAGAAAGTGATGGCCAATGCTGAGTAAAGTAGAAATGCCCCAGTTGCCCTAGCATATGGTACAAGAATGAAAAAAAAGACAGGAAAGTGGGCATGCAGGAATAGGTGTGTGAAGCCAGAAGACCCATCAGAAGATTACGTTCAACAGGAAGGCCCAGAAAACACACCATTCACTGAGGCCATCAGAAATCTGGTGAGGGGCAAGAGCATCACCAAGAAGTTCTCTGCTGCCTGGGCTGACAGTAGAAACAGTCACAGAGCTGGGGCTCATTAATATCTATGGGAATGATATTCCCCTTCCCCCAAGAGAGACCAGATGGTGGCACTTAGTCACCAGAAGCCAGGAGGCTACAATTATTACAAAGACCAACAACATCTGACAAGAGTGGCAACCAAGGGGGCCTGACCCACAGCGAATTGTGGAGATGGTTATAGAACTTGGCATCTCTAGGGGCAAAGTTAACATCTACAACCAAAAAAAGGCCAAAATGGAGAAGCAAGAGCCTGAGTATGGTTTCCCCCCACTGCACCAAAAGTCATTATCCCTTGCTCAGTGTCTGGATTTGAGTCACTCTTCAGATCTGAAACCCATTGACTTAAGAGGTGGCAGATCCTGCAGCACTGCAGCAAGTATACATGTAATGATTCCTCAGTCCTTCCCCAAAGAGACCTGTGGCCATTTACTTTGGTGACTGTACACACTGGGGAAGAGGAATAACCAGAAAATTTACTCAGGGTCTGAGTTGACATCAGTACCCTGAGACCCAAAGCATTGTCGTGGCCCCTGTTAGAGTCAGGGCTTATGGGGGCCTTGTAGTAAATGGGGTCCTGGCTAAAGTCCAGCTTACAGTGGGTCCATTGTGTCTATGCACCCACCCGATGGTCATTTCTCCGGTTCCTGTGTGTGTAATTGGAATTGATATATTTGGCGGTTGGAGTGATAGCTACATTAAATCCTTGACCTGTGTGAAGTAAGAGCTATCATAGTGGGGAAGGCCAAGTGGAAACACCCACCCCTGGCCAACATAGTGAATTAAAAAAACAAATATCACATACCAGGGGCATAATGGAAATTAGTGCCACCATTAAAGACCTAAAGAATGTGGGTGGAGGGAGGATGGTCCCTATCATGTCTCCACTTAATTAGCCAGTCTGGCCCCTGCAGAAACTAGATGGATCCTGGAGAATGACTGTAGACTACTGCAGGCTTCAGTAGTTGACCCATTACATAAATAATATTATGCTGGTCAGACAAGCACAAGCAAGAGGTGGCTAGTATGCTGGAGGTATTGGTAAGACCAGTGATCCAGAGAGTAGAAAAATGCTACAAAGATTCAAGGACTTGCCACTTTGGTGAATTTTTAAGGGTCCACTGGTTAGAGGTGTGCTAGTATATCCTTCCAAGTAAAAAACAAATGGTTGCATCTTGCATCCCCTACCACAAAGAAGAATTCACAGGGCTTGGTAGTTCTCTTTATGTTCTGGAGCAATACATTCCATACCTGGGAATACTGCTGCAGCCCATATACCAGGTAGTATTGAAGATTTCCAGCTTTGTGGCCCAGAACAGGAGAAGGGCTCTTCAGAAGGTCCAGGCTCCTGTACAAGCATCTCTGCCACTTGGCCATATATTCCAGTAGACTCTTTTGTATTAGAGATGTCAGGAGTGGGAAAAGATGCATTTTGGAGCTTGTGATAGTTAATTTTATGTCAACTTGACTGGGACATGGAGTACCCAAATAATATGGTCAAACATTACCTGGGTGTATTGGGGTGGGGGGTGTTTCTGGATGAGATTAACGTTGGACTGATAGAATGAGTAAAGCAGATTGCCCTCCCTAATGTGGGTGGGCCTCATTCAATCAATTGAAGACCTGAATAGAACAAAAAAGCTGAGTAAAAGGGAATTCCTGCTGCCTGACTGCATAGCTAGGACGTTGATCTTTTCTAGCCTTCAGACTTGGACCGAAACATCAGCTCTTCTTGGATCTTGAGCCTGCCAACTTTCAGACTAGAACTTATACCATTGGTGTCCTGGTTCTCAGGCTTTTGAACTCAGACTGGAACTAAACATTGGTTCTCCTAAGTCATCAGCTTGCGGACTGCAGATCTTGGGACTTCTCAGCCTCTCTAATCATGTGAGCCAATTCCTTATAATAAATGGACATCTATATCTATATCTAACTCCTATTGGTTCTGTTTCTCTGGAGAACCCTGACTAACAGAGATACTATCAGTGGAGTGCAGCTGTAACAAATAACTAAAAATGTGGAAGCAGCTTTGGAACCGGGTAATGGGTAGAGGCTGGAATAATTTTAAGTTACATGCTAGAAATATGGACGTTACGGGCAAATCTAGTGAAATCTCAAACAGAAATGAGGAATGTGTTATTGGAAACTGAAGGAAAGGCGATCCCTGTTATAAAATGGTAAAGAACTTGGCTGAACTGTGTCCTGGTGTTTTGTTGAAGGTAAAATTTGAGTGATAAAATTGGATGTTTAACTGAGGAGATTTCTAAGCAACGTATTGAAGGAGGGGCTTGGTTTCACCTGATTGCTAGCAGTAAAATGTGAAAGGAGATGAATTAAAGAAAGAATTGTTAAGCAAAGAGTAACCAGAACTTGATGATTTAGAAGATTCTCAGCCTATCCATATTGCAAAAAATGAGAAAGCATGTTCAAATACCAGTGGTGTGATGAGATTATCACTTGATAAGGAGTTTACAGGATTACATGAGCAGAAGCACTGCCAGTTTGAACTGAAGGGGGACAGAGATGGGGAAAAATGAAGGACGGCTGTTAGATTTATTGAATTGGACAGGACAGAGTGATAGATGATCACCAGGGCCACTGCCTCAGTTTTGACAGGCAGGCGGCTTCTGCCTGAAGCCTTGGGAGTGGGACTACCCAGCAAAGCCTTGGGGGTGATGCTGCCACCCAACTGGACCTGGATGGCTGATCATTGAGCCAGAGGATTATTCTCAAACCTTAAAGACCTAATGGAATTTTCTTGCTAAATTTTGAACTTGCTTAGGATGCATCCCCCCTTCCTTCTTTCCTGTTTCTCCCTTTTAGAGTGGGAATGTCTATCCTGTGCCTCTCCCACCATTGTATTTTGGAAGCACATAACTTGTCTGATTTTACAGATTCACAACTGGAGAGGAATTTTGCCTCAGGATGAATCATACCTTGAGTCTCACTATATCTGATTTAGATGATATTTAGATGAGACTTTAGAGTTGATACTGGAGTGAGTTAAGACTTTGGGGGCTATTGGGATGGAATGAATGTGTTTTGCATTTAAGAATGACATGAATTTTAGGGGGCCAGGAGTGGAATGTTATGGACTGAATTTGTCCCCCTGCCCAATTCTTATGTTGAAGCCCTAACCCGCAATGTGATGGTGAAGAAGAGATACCAGAGAGCACTTTCCGCTCACCCGGTGAGGACAGAGTGAGAATGAGAAGGTGGCTGTCTCCAAATCAGGAAAAGGGATTGCCAGAGCCTGAACATGCTGGCACCCTGATCTCAGACTTCCAGCCCCTAGAACTGTGAAAAAATGAGTGTCTGTTTTTTAAGCCACCAAGTCTATGGTATTTTGTTATAACAGCCCAAACTGATTTAAGACTGAACTTATGGTAAGCCTCAGTGGAAAAATCACAATGCAGTCCCTGGAACTTGAGCAAGGCCATGCCATCTGCAGCAGATAATTATATACGTTTTAAGAAACAGCTACTAATGTGATACTAGGCCTTGGTAGAAACCGAACACTTAACCGTGGGACTCCAAGTAGCCATGTGTCCAAAACTGCCTGTTATGGCCTTGGTTTTTTTGGTGTTCAGATGGACCCAGCAGCATTTATTGTAAGATGGAAATGGTGCATCTGAGATGGAGCTCAAGCACAACTGAGGTACTTGTAAGCTGCATGACCAGGTAGTCCAGACCCCCATGTCACCCACCACAACTGCACCAATACCGTGACCAGCTGAAGGAGGGGTAAAGCCTGAGTTTGGTTTGTGGGTGAGTCAGCTTAAGATGTGGATGTAAGCCAAAGTTAGATAGTGGCTGCATTATAGTCACATACTTGAGAAGCTTTGAAAAATAGTGGAGAGGAAAAATCTTCCTAATGGGTAGAGTTAGAAACATTGTCCCTGGTCATCTGGTTTGTGTATAAGGAGAAACAGACTGAAGTAAGAATATATATAGATTCTTGGGCATGTGTCAATGGCCTGGCCCACTGGTAAGGGGCTGGGAAGAAAAAAGACTGGAAGACCAAAGACAAGAAGGTCTAGGGTAGAGTCTTGTGGGTGAATATACATGAGTGGGCATGAAGTGTGAAGATTTTTGTATCATATTTTGTACCCACTAGGGAAGAAGTACTAAACAATGAAGTAGAGAAAATAACTCATGCAATTATCATTACCAGCCTTAATCATTGGCTACCTTGGAACCAGCCTGATGGGCACTGTTGTGGGTTATATTGTATCCCCCCCAATTCATATGTTAAAGTTCTAATCCCCAATACCTCAAAATGTGACATTTGGAAATAGGGTTCTTGCTGTTGTAATTAGTTAAAATTACATCATACTGGAGTAGGATGGGCCCCTAATTCAATGTGACTGGTATCCTTATAAACAGAAGGCCATATGAAGACAGAAATATGCAGAGGGAATGCCATGTGAAGATAAAAACAGAGATTAGGGTGATGCAGGAGAAGCCAAGGAACACCAAAGAAGCTAGGGGAGAAGCATGGAACAGATTTTCCCTCACAACCCTCAGAAGGAACCAAGCCTACTGACACCTTGGTCTCAGACTTCTAGCTTCCAGAATTGTGAGACAATAAATTTCTGTTGTTTAAATCACCAAATTTGTGGTACTTTGTTAACGCAGCCCTAAGAAACTAATACAGACACATAAATGGTGTGGCCTCAGTGGTAGAGATAGAAGCTATATATGGGCCCAGAAAGTATGGACTCCAACTTTTTAAGGCTGATCTAGCTACTAATGCCTAAATGTCCAACATGTCAGCAATAGAGACCAATGCTGAGCCCCCAATATGGAGCTGTTACTCATGGAGACAGTTGGCTACTTGGTGACAAGTTGACTACTTTGAGTCCCTTCCATTCTGGGGTAGGGGGGGCAGTGCTTCATTCTCACAGTGATAGATAGCTATTCTGGATATGGGTTTTCCTTTCCACCAACAGATCCTCAGCCAACATTACTGAATTGGGATTTGTGGAATGTCTGATCCACAGGCACAGAATCCTGCATAACATAGCATCCAAACAGGGCAACTGCTTCGTGGTAAAAGAAGTGCGAGAGTGGACCCGTGACCTAGTACCGCACCAGCCAGAAAAAGCTGACCTGATAAAGAGCTGGAATGGCTTTCTAAAGTCTCAAGTGAAATGCCATTCAGAGGCAACTCTGAAAAAACAAGATGCTATCATTCAGGATATGTTATACACATTAAATCCCAGGCCTTTATGAACCCAATAGGAAAAATACATGGGTCCACTAACCAAGGAGTGGATGCAGGAATAGCTCCATTTACCTTTACTACCAATGATCCACTAGAGGATTTTGTGTTTCCCATACCCACAAATCTGGGATATATAGGGCTGAAGGTACTGGTCCCCAATGGGATTGCACTCCTGTTAAGGGACACAGCAAAGGTCCCATTGAACTGTAAGCTATGACTGCTGCTGGGGCACTTTGGACTCATTATTCCAGGGACCAGTAGGTGAAAATAGAAGTCACCATAATGACAAGGATAACTGACCCTGATCAGTAGGAGAAGGTATCACGGCTTTTTACAGAATCCATGTGATCCACTTGGGCATCTCCTGATACTCCCTTGCCCCACTGTAACTGTGAACACATGCAGCAACTGTGGACTAAGAAGGGTGTGGTTACTAGGAGCTCAGTCCCCTCAGGAATAAAGGTTTGGATTATACCACCACATAAGCCACCAAGACCTGCTAAGATGACAACTGAGGGTGAGGGGAATTTAGAGTGGATAGTGGAAAAGGGAGAGAATGAGTATCAACTGTGGCCTCCAGACCAATTTCTGTAGTTCATTCCACTAACCTTCCTCTTTCAAGTTTCTCGTCAGGAAGAGAGGCCCATGGAAACCATGGAAGAGCTTCTCCCCAAACCAACAAGAAGAAGTGTATAGATCAGTGGGTCAAAGGAGTGGACTGTGGTGTTTCTGAAAATGTGCCACTGGATTTCCTGCTATGCATAGCATAGTTAACTGATGAACCCAGATACTGATCTGGATCCACCAGTGTGTTCACAACTGAGGCCACACTTCCCACAACCTACTCCTACCTAACTACTGAGCATGGTGGAGTAATAATGCAGGCTCATTCCTTCCAGATTTGGGACTCCTCTAATGAGATACTTTGGCTTGAGAACTACTGTTAGGATTCAGAGCTCAGAGGGAAATTGAGAGAAAGGAAATTTTTGCAAAGACAGTTTAAAAAGAAAATAAAGGGACTTCCCTGGTGGTGCAGCGGTTAAGAATCTGCCTGCCAATGCAGGGGACACAGGTTCGAGCCCTGGTCCGGGAAGATCCCACATGCTGCAGAGCAGCTAAGCCTGTGTGCCACAACTGCTGAGCCTGCGCTGTAGAGCCCGTGAGCCACAACTACTGAGCCCGCGAGCCACAACTACTGAGCCCATGAGCCACAACTACTGAAGCTCATGCGCCTAGAGCCCGTGCTCCACAACAAGAGAAGCCACTGCAATGAGAAGCCCATGCACTGCAACGAAGAGTAGCCCCCGCTCACCACAACTAGAGAAAGCCTGCGTGTAGCAACGAAGACCCAACACAGCCAAAAATAAATTAATTAATAAATTAATTTTTAAAAAAGAAAATAAAGATAAAATCAGAAATTGATAAAATAGCAAAAAAACGAGAGAAAATCAACAAGAGCAAAACTTATTAATCTCCAAAAAGACAAAAAATTAATCACCTCCTAGCAAGACTAATCAAGGAAAAGTTTAAGAGAACACATTACTATTATCAGCAATAAAATAGGGGCATCACCACAAGTCCTGTAGATATTAAAAATATAAGAGGATACAACTTTATACCAATAAATTTGGCAATTCAGATGAAGTGGAAACTTTTATTGAAAAATAAAGCTTATCAAAACTGAAATAATAACAAACAGGAAATTCTATATTTTATATTTTAAAGGAATTGAATTAATCATTTAAAACCTCTCTACAAAGAAAACTCCAGATAGCTTCACTGATGAATTCCTTCCAACATGTATATTTCTTTCAGAAAGGCATAAAAGGCATATTCACACTTCCTGATGCTTATATATCACACAGTCTATTTGTGGATTAACTTCCCCCTGCTCCATGTCTCATTCATTTAGCACCTACTATGCATTATGTTAAGAGTTGTAGAAATGAAGATGGATAAAGCTTTTGGCAGAGGGAGCCTTCAGGTTGGTGGAAGAAGCAGATATATAACGTAAATGCAATGAAATAAGTGCTAATGAAGATTTTTGTAAAGTACTATGAGAGATGGGTGTGAATCCAGGGAAGGAAAGGCTTTAACAGGCATGAGAAGTGAAACAATATGCCATGTGCTGTGGTCATAAAAATAACTGGAAAATAGGAGACATTCTTTCTCAGAATTCCTTACTGGATCTTCTCCCCTTATTCCCTCTAATTTTTGATACCTCGGGATTATTCCTTGGCTTCTGCTTTTCATTCTTCCTAATTTCATCCACTCTCATATTTGTCCCTTTCATATATAATTTAATCATTACAAAATTTGTATCTCTAGCCTCTACCCTCTCTTGAGCTCCAGGCCTAAATATTCAAATATCCAGAGAACTCACCTACTCAAGGACTTTGCTTCCACACTTACTCTCCTCTCTCTCCTGCATCACCAGTCCTCCCTCCCTCCTTGAAGAAACCCTCCCTTGATGGCATATGTCTCTTCAGCTACTACACTACTTTTCTGCTCCCCTTTATATAGAGAATCTTCTCACTTTCTTTCTACTGCATCTTAACCTTTTATGATACTTAAAAACTTTTTTTATATAAATTTATTTATTATTTTTATTTATTTATATTTGGCTGTGTTGGGTATTCGTTGCTGCGCGTGGGCTTTCCCTAGTTGCGGCGAACAGGGGCCACTCCTCATTGCAGTGCGCGGGCCTCTCACTGCAGTGGCTTCTCTTGCTGCGGAGCATGGGCTCCAGGCACGTGGGCTTCAGTAGTTGCAGCACGTGGGCTCAGTAGTTGTGGCTCACGGTCTCCAGAGCACAGGCTCAGCAGTTGTGACACATGGGCTTAGCCGCTCCGCAGCATGTGGGATCCTCCCGGACCAGGGATCGAACCCCTGTCGAGTCCGCATTGGCAGGCGGACTCTCAACCACTGCGCCACCAGGGAAGCCTGATACTTAAAAACTTTTATGAGTCTTTTATCCCCGCTACTCTTCTAAGACTACCTTCACCTGGCTTCTACCCTCTTGATCACTACTACTCTAGTCCAAACCACCATCATCTCTCACCTAGACTTATCAAGGTCACCAATAACCTTCGTGCTGCCAAATCCAATTCTCAACTTACTTGACCTAACAGCAGCATTTAAGCAGTTGATCATTTCCTCTTTCTTGAAAGACTATCTTTACCTGGCTTCTACCCTCTACTGATTTTCTTCTCACTTCACTGGACACTTCTCAGTCTCTTTGTTGGATCTTCTTTCTCATCTCAACCCTTAAGTATTAGAGTATTCTAGTGTTCCATCCTTGGACTTACACTCATCTTAGAAAATCTTAACCAATTCCATCATCTTAAATGTCACCTATAAGCCAATAAATCCAAAAATGTATATCTATAGATTTAACCTCTCCCCTGAACTCCAGACTGATATCTCCAGTAACTACTCTACTTGGAAGTCTAACAGTATTCCAAACTAAACACGTCTAAAATCAAACTCTCGAGTCCCTCTTTATCAAACCTAATTCCCTTCAGTCTTCTCCATCTCAGTAACTGGCTCTGTGATTCAGCTTGTTGCTCAAGCCAGAAATATTGGGCTCATTGTTGACTCCTCTCTTTTTCTACTACCCTCATTCAATCCATCATCACATTGCATCAGCTCTGCCTTCAAAATGTATCCCAGGGCTTCCCTGGTGGCGCAATGGTTAAGAATCTGCCTGCCAATGCAGGGGACATGGGTTCAAACCCTGGTCCGGGAAGATCCCACATGCTGTGGAGAAACTAAGTCCGTGTGCCGCAACTACTGAGCCTGTGCTCTAGAGCCCGTGAGCCACAACTACTGAGCCCGTGTGCCACAACTACTGAAGCCGTCATGCCTAGAGGCCATGCTCCACAACAAGAGAAGCCACTGCAATGAGGAGCCTGTGCACCTCAACGAAGAGTAGCGCCTGCTCACTGCAACTAGAGAAAGCCCACATGCAGCAATGAAGACCCAGAACAGCCATAAATAAATAAATAAATACATTTATAAAAAAATATATATATCCCAAGTCTGATCAGTTCTCACTAACTTGATCACTACTACTCTAGTCCAAACCGCCATCATCTCTCACATAGATCCCTTCCTTGTAACTGGCTGGCTACCCAGCTTCCATACTTCCCCCACTATAGTCTTTTGGGAGTGACCCTTTTACAGTATAATTTAGGATATGGTACTCCCCTATTCAAAAACCCTCCAACGATTCACATCACACTTAAAACCCAAGGTTTTTTCCATGATCCACGAGGTCTCTTGCTATATTCTGACATTATCTTCTCCCATTCTCCCCTTCCTTTTTTTTGTGCTTCAGTCACACTAGTCTCATTGTTATTCCTCAAACGTATGACAAGCACATTCCCATCTCTGGGCATTTGCACTTGCTGTTCACTCTGCGTAAAATACTCTTTCTCCAGATATTCACATGGCTCATTTCTCTGTTAAAATGTCACCCCCTCACAGGGACTACTTCATCTAAAATAACTCCTTCATTTGCTGGGATTTTACTCTGCTCTATTTTCTTTCATAGCTTGTAACATTAAAGGGATTATTATATCATGGATGCATTTGGGTTTTTTTAATTACTTTTTTTATTTTTTAACATCTTTACTGGAGTATAATTGCTTTACAATGGTGTGTTAGTTTCTGTTTTGTAACAAAGTGAATCAGCTATACATATACATATATCCCCATATCCCCTCCCTCTTATGTCTCCCTCCCACCCACCCTATCCCACCCCTCTAGGTGGTCACAAAGCACCAAGCTGGTCTCCCTGTGCTATGTGGCTGCTTCCCACTAGCTATATCTGTTTTATGTTTGGTAGTGTATATATGTCCATGCCACTCTCTCACTTTGTCCCAGCTTACCCTTCCCCCTCCCCGTGTCCTCAAGTCCATTCTCTAGTAGGTCCGCGTCTTTATTCCCATCCTGCCCCTAGGTTCTTCATGACCTTTTTTTTTTAGATTCCATATATATGTGTTAAAATATGGTATTTGTTTTTCTCTTTCTGACTTACTTCACTCTGTATGACAGATTCTAGGTCCATCCACCTCACGACAAATAACTCAATTTTGTTTCTTTTTATGGCTGAGTAATATTCCATTGTATATATGTGCCACATCTTCTTTATCCATTCATCTGTCGATGGATACTTAGGTTGCTTCCATGTCCTGGCTATTGTATATAGAGCTGCAATGAACATTGTGGTACATGACTCTTTTTGAATTATGGTTTTCTCAGGGTATATGCCCAGTAGTGGGATTGCTGGGTCATATAGTAGTTCTATTTTTAGTTTTTTAAGGAATCTCCATACTGTTCTCCATAGTGACTGTATCAATTTACATTCCCACCGACAGTACAAGAGGGTTCCCTTTTCTCCTCACCCTCTCCAGCATTTATTGTTTGTAGATTTTTTGATGATGGGCATTCTGACTGGTGTGAGATGATATTGTAGTTTTGATTTGCATTTCTCTAATGATTAATGATGTTGAGCATTCTTTCATGTGTTTGTTGGCAATCTGTATTCCTTCTTTGGAGAAATGTCTGTTCAGGTCTTCTGCCCATTTTTGGATTGGTTTGTTTGGTTTTTTGATATTGAGCTGCATGAGCTGCTTGTAAATTTTGGAGATTAATCCTTTGTCAGTTGCTTTGCATTTGTTTATTGGATGTATTATCTGCCTTCCACACTAGAATGCAAGCTCCATAAGGGCAAGGATTCATGTTTTGTTCAGTCACCAATTCCTATCAATTCTACCCCTTAGAAATATCTTCATTCCATCTTCTTCTCCATTATCACTACCTTCGCCTTAATTCAGTTGCCATCACCACTTGCTAGGACTATTATAGTATTCTCCTACTTGACTTTCTGCCTTCACCTTCTTTTGATGTCTTTCTCTCCCATTACTTACCAGTTTGATAGCACTGTAGTTGGTATGTATTCATGTCTCTCCTGCGTAGAATCCTTTGTAGGGGACACTCTCTTTGCCTACTGGATAAAATTCAAGCCCCTCAACACAGCATCCAAGTCATCTCCTGCAACCTCCTCACCTTTACCAGCAGCACCAAACTGCTTCTATCTTCTCATATCCTTGCCTGTGTCCTTGGGACATACTGGTTCTTCTACTTAAATGTCCTTTCCTGACTCTCAGAGATAGATAAATATTTCTTCCTTTGGCCATACTTCTATTGCATTTATTATACTGTGGTGGAATTTTTTTCTTTTTTTGCTTACATGTAGGTCTCTTATTAATCTATGAGCTCTTAAGGGAAGAGAGTTGTGTTTTATTCAGGCCACAGCTGCTGTCACACAATAAGGGGTAGATGAAGATTGGAGTAGGGCATGGAGAACGTTCAAAGTAGAAGGGACTGTGTGTATAAATACTCTGAGGCATGAGGGGGCTTGACATCTTCAGAAAAGAGAGAAGGGCTGTGTGCCTGACCCAGTGAATAAAGGGGAGAGCGGCAGGAGGCAAGCTAGAAAGACTTTGGGAACCAGATCACGCAAGGCCCTTGTCGAACATGCAAAAGATCTTGAACATGATCCTATGAAGCCTCTAAAAGATTTTAAGGAGAATAAAGGTAAAATTTGCACTTAAAAAAAAAAACCCTCATGAATCTTGCTATGTAAAGAATGGATTGAATGAGTACAAGAACAAATAGAGACCTGATGAACACTAGTGCAGTCGTCCAGGCGAAAAGGGATGATGCATTGGCCTGGGTTGGCAGCAGTGGGGATAGTGAAAAATAAACAGATTCAAGATATATCTTGGAGGTAGAATGAACAGGACTTGATAGGATAAAAGGGGGTGAGGAAGATAGATTGCACAACTGAATGGCTGATGGTATCATTTGCTGAAATGCAGTAGATTTGTCCTAGGAAGTTCAAAGGAGCAATAGCTAAGTTTTGAGAAGTTGAGTTTGATATGCCCGAGTATGAGACATATAAAGGGATATGCTGAAAAGGCAGCTGAATATGGAGGTATGAATTTCAGAAGAGAGGTCTGAGCTGGAAGAATAGCTAGGAGTCATGAGCACGCAGACTGTGTCTAAAGCCATAAGAGTTGATACGAGAGCCAAGGAGACATGGTAGCATGAAAACAGAAGAGGATTATGGATGATGCAGAGTTGAGAAGAAATTCATTGGATTGGAGATAATGAGAACAGGAAGCTAAGAGGCCACATGGACTTTATAATTGCCCAGGAGAGTGGCAGAAGTTGAGGGGACCGGAAGGCCATGAGCCAGGTGCTTGCAGATCTTCAGAGAATGAGAAAAGTGGCCAAGAGTTTGGAAGATCATTGCATTCAGAAGGGAGAAAAGATGAATGGATAGATGACATGAACCTTAAAAAGGCAGATTTTGCAAGAGGGAGAGGGAATAGTGAGGAGAAACAACCTAAATTTCCCCTTAATTGTATTCTCTGTTTCAGATAATGAGGATCTTCAAGAATGTCTTCTGCACAGGTTAAATAGGCTCAAAGAAATCCCACCCCTATTGTTCCAGACTAAGCCCATCCCCTGGGGCTTAATCAAGGCAGAGAAGCTGCCAGAGTAAGGAGGCCAAACCTGTGGGAAAGTGGCATGGAATAAGAATGGCAACTAAGAAGCTATACTAAGAGTTCAGGTGAGAGCGGGTGAGAGATTGAATTAATGCAGAGGCAGAGGGGACAGCAGAGAGGGAGAGCTTGAGGAAACATCTCTAACATAGCTGGAGACTGAGTTCAATCATGTGACCAATGATCCAATCAGTCATGCCTTCCCAGTGAAATCCCAATAAAATGTCTTGATGCTGAGTTTCAGAGGAGTCCCTGGTTGGTGAACACGGGTGTGCTGGGAAGGTGACATGTCCTGGCTCCCCAGGGAGAAGATATGGGAGCTCCATGTTGAAGACCCTCCCAGACCTCACCCTATGTGTCCCTTCATTTGGCTGGCCCTGGTTGTATCCTTTAAATAAAACTGTAATTGTTAAGTGCAGTGCTTTCCTGAGTCATTCAGTTCTGTGATTTATTCTTGTGAATTATTGAACCTGATGGGATAATGGGAACCCCTGAATTTCTGCCAGTTGGTCAGAAGTGTGGGTGACCTGGGGACTCTCAAAGTGTGGATGGCATCTGAAGTAAGGGCAGTCTTGCTGAGGCCCGTGCCCTTAAACCTGCGTAGTCTTACACTACCTCCAAGTGGTTAGCATAGAACTGTATTCATTTGGGGTTTGTGTTAGAGTAACAGGTAACAAACAGAGAATTCTACTCAAACTGACTGTAAAAAGTGAAGGGAATTTATTGGTGCACATTACCAAAAATGTCCACAAGTAACATGGCTTCAAGCATGGCTTCACCCAGCAACTCAAATAATGTGACCAGGACCTAGTTTTTCTCTCCTAGTTTTTCCTGAGACTGGCTTCATCCTCAGCAAACTCTCCCTTCCTGGTGCAGGATGGCTGCCAATAGTTCCTTAAGGTATGTGCATGTGGATTTACATCCAATTAAGAGAGAGATTTTTACTCATTCAAATAGGTGTTCAAGAATTGAGTATAACTGGCCTAAATTGGGTCATATTCCCATCCTTGAATGAATTATTATGACCAGAAATAGTGCCATAAGTCAATCAGAACCTACTTCTAAAACCAGAGGTGGAATTTATCTTACTTAAACCATTTGGCCATAAATGGCTTGCCTTATACAAAATCTGGGCACTACTGTTGGAAGAATGGGGAAATAAATACTATGGAAGCAATCAGTAATGGAACAGTGTTCAGTTGATATTTATTTAATTGACATCTCATTTTGAAAATTAGCTGCATTCTGGAAAACAATCCCACATTCCTTTAGTTCTTAAACTCTACACTTAAGGGTTGTTCTGTCTGTACTCCAGGTGGCTTAGATACCCTGTGAGGTTCTTTTTACAACCTAATGATTTGCTGGTACAATCCCAAATGAGAGAAATACAGCTTGTCAGATTATGGTACAATTCATCCTCTCCAGAGATCATTTATGTGACAACTTAATTATTCAGAGAATAAAACCCTAAGAGGTGCCCGCACTTAAAGAGCTGACAGAAGGTGATTCTGCAGAAGAACATCTCCATGCCCTCAGCTCTGAAAAATCACTTGAAACTACTGAAAGAGATGTCGCAAAGTTTACATACCAGAGTTCATCGACTTTATTTATGGGAAACATTCTTCGATCCTCTCTTAGAGCCAATTTGCTATGATTCTAGGTGCAGTTCTAACACCTACAGTTTGTTATCTGATGTAATGATCATCGTTGTTTTTGCTTGTTCACTATTCTTTCTTATTTATGCAAAAGCACCCTGATTTTCCTTTGGGTAAACTAGTTCTAACTTTCAGTTTTGTGGTTTTGATAGGACTGATACTACCCACAAGGTCCAAGAATGAGTACAAGGATCTGGCCAGTCCCTTGGCCACACCGTGACTGATTCTGAAATGGGAATGTGGCCCAACCTGGGCTATTGAGAGCCCTGCCCAGAACTTCGCCTGCAACTCTTATGGGGTTGCTAGGTTGTTACGATGTTAAGACCGGACATGTTTTTGGGCTATCAAGGGGGAGAATTCAGCTGGAAAATGAAACCAACATAGAGAGGAAAGCAGAGGAGAGATAGACAGAGACAGAGGCAGAGAAAGAATCCAGTTCTGATGTTATCATTTGGGCCCCTGGAACGAGTCATGACTAAAACTCTTGGATGTTTCAGTTACAGGAGGCAACAAATTTCCTTTTCTGCTTAAGCCTGTTTGAGTCAGGTGTCTGCACTAAAGTAGTTTTAACTAATTCATCTGGTTTTCTGCAACAAGCAAATTGGAAGCAACAACAGAGGAGGGTTTTTGCTTGGAGGCATATGAATTAGCAGCAGTTTCATTAATTTTTAAAAAATGTTATGAATTCTGCACACTTAATGAAATAAAATCCAATATTTTGGTACTTGGTGCTGACACCAAAGGAAAGCAAAGGAAAACTACAAAATCTCTCTCTCTAATTAAAAAAAAAAAAAAAAAAAAAGAAAGAAAGAAAACAGTTTGGGATCCAGATCATGACATCATATCTTATAGTACAGGACAATGTTTGATAGTCCTGATGTGACATTCCCTATTTTTATACCTGTCATCAATGGTCTTTCACACTTAAAAGCATCTTTGATTCTTCTCTTAGTGAGTAGTTACAATACTAGAGCAAAATTATATTTTTAAACTTTCTGCTTTAATTACCTGCAAAGCCAAAATACTGGATTTTTTTACATGTTTAGAATTTATAAAGTTTTAAAAATATTAATGTAACTAAGTATTATTTAACACATTTAAAAACAAAAATTGTAAACAAATTACAAAATATCCTTATGGCCACTACTGGCTCTGCTGCTTTCTGCAGCTTCACTTCTCCTACCCCACACATATCCATACACATCATCTATGATGTAGCTGGTTTAGGAAGAGCTTCTAGACTTTCCTGCCCAGTTTAGCAACCCATAGGGTTTTCAGGACTCCTTCCTCTGGTTGAAAATGATTTCTCTCCTGTGAGCCCGAAAGAGATGGCCCTAGCTGGGTCTGACCCTTCTCCATCCCCTATGGGGAGATTTCCTACTTCAAAGCCTCCTCCTTTTTAGTCCTCGCTCAGCATTTTTGCTGAGAGAGCGTAGTGGAGGATGAAGTTTGGAAGAGGTAGGGAGTTACTGGAACTGGGTGGTAAGGAGGGGATGGGAGGGTTTATGGTGATAAATGGTAATGGTTTATGGTTAGTGATGAGGAGGAGGTTAGAGCAGGAGGAGGAAGGAGGGTTTGAAGAGGACCTAAGAAGAGTAAATAAAACTGCTGACCGAGGTCTAAAATAAGGTATTACACCAATAAAAATACCTTAATTTCAGTGCTTAAAAATAGCACAGTATACGGGTACACTGGAATATAGAAAACAGTAATGCAGTCATGATTCCCTCTTCCCTGACCTTCAGTCAGAGTAGCCTCTAAATCTTGTTAATTCAATTTCAGACACATGCCACTCCACCTGGAGATTCAACTTCCTGAAGTATTCTTGGCATAAACCTTGAAAGGCTCTGGTTCTGTTTTAAGAAGGAAAGCCATGTACTTACATCACTTATACACACTGCTGCCAGATTAATAGTTCTGAATCACAGTTCTACCACATAGCAACGAATATTTATTGAATATTTGGTATGTGGCAGGCACCAGGCTCTCTTTATATTACCTTATTTAACCTTCATAACAGCCCTTTGTAGTAGATACTGTCATTAACCCCATTCTGTAGATAAGAAAATAGAAGCTTAGGAAAATTAAGTCTCTTGAAAAGGAAACATAGCTCCTAAGTGGCAGAACTAGGTTTGGAACTGAGATCTGTCTCACTTCACTTGGGTCCTTAACCTCTATTCTTTATCACCTCTTCTGCTCAAAATCTGAGTGAGTAGTCAATAAAGTCTAAGGGCTTATCACTTAAGGCCCTTACCCCCAACCTCCATTCCAATTTTATTTTCTACTATGGCCCTTCATACATCTGATTTTCAGGGCAAATAGAAGTATTTGCTGATCACCAATATCCCTCAGCAATACACACTTCCATATCTTTGTTTATGGAGGAATGTTTTCTCTGTGTCACTGGTTCCAGAAAAAAATAGAAATATTTAAATCACTGTTTCACACAATAATTGTCATAGTTTTTATTTTCCATTACAATAACAGCCATTGATTTTTACATATATACATATATACACACACATATATATATTTCTTCCCTTAAAGTAAACTATTTTCTTCTGAAGTATATACAAAGATTAAGTGGTTTGGAAATGTATTAGGCCTTTACAAATTGTTTATAAATCCAAATCCAACAGAATTAGGATTCCAAATAGTAGAAGTCATTTTACCTGAAGTCCAAAAAGTCTTCAGGGTCTCCCAAGATTATCTAAAATAAACACAGAAACAAAAAATTATTCAGGACAAATTTGGCAAGTGGTCAGTCTCCTTTGGTAGGGTGCCTCTACTCCTAACAGACATAATTTAAAAAAAAAAAAAAACCTGCTGTGGAATAAATTTCATGGATTAAAAAAAATGCTGAGTGACGTTACCTTGAATGTACAGTCGATTTGGCCACAATACAGCTTCAGCTTTTTAAAAAGCAGTAGCTCTCCAGAAAACAAAAAGAGAAGGGAAGATTTTCCAACTCATTTTAGGAGGCTACCATTACCTTGATAACAAAGCCAAAGAGAGTCCAAAAAAGAAAACTACAAACCAATAGCCATCATGAACATAGATGAAAAAAAATCCTCAACAGGGGAATTCCCTGGCGGTCCAGTGGTTAGGACTCGGTGCTTCCACTGCATGGAGCCAGGTTCGATCCCTAGTCAGGGAACTAAGATCTTGCATGCCGTGCACTGGCATGGCAAAAAAAAAAAAAAAATTATCAACAGAATTTAAAAATTGAATTCAATATATAATATACACATATATATTATAGAATATATATATGTAAAGAATAACACATCATGACCAAAAATTCAAAGCTGACTGATTCAGTATTCAAAAATCAGTCAGTAGACCCACAAAAATATAGTCATTTGATCTTTGACAAAGAAGCAAAGGCAATTCAGTGGAGAAAAAATATGCTGTTCAACAAATGGTGCTGGAACAACTGGACATCCACGTGCAAAAAAAAAGAATCTAGACACAGACTTTATACTCTGCACAAAAATTAACTCGAGATTATAGACCTAAATATAAAATGCAAAACTATGAGACTTAGAAGGTAACATAGGAGAAAACCTAGATGACTTTGGGTTTAGTGAGGTTATTTTTTTTTTTTTTTTTTTTTGCGGTACGCGGGCCTCTCTCTGCTGTGGCCTCTCCCCTTGTGGAGCACAGGCTCTGGGCGCGCAGGCTCAGGGACCATGGCTCACGGGCCCAGCTGCTCCGCGGCATGTGGGATCTTCCCGGACTGGGGCACGAACCCGTGTCCCCTGCATCGGCAGGCGGACTCTCAACCACTGCGCCACCAGGGAAGCCAGTGAGGTCATTTTAGATACAACACCGAAGGCATGACTCATGAAAGGAAAAATTGATGTCAGACTTCATTAAAATTTAAAACTTTAAAAAAAGTTTAAAACTTTTAAAAAAAGCTATGCAAAAAACACTGTCAAGAGAATGAGAAGACAAACCAAACACTGGGAGAAAAAATTTGCAAAAGACATATCTGATAAAGTATTGTTATCCAAAATATACAAGGAACACTTAAAAGGCAACAATAAGAAAATGAACAACCTGATTTAAAAATGGGGAAAAGATCTGAATAGACACTTCACCAAAGAAGATATACAGATGGCAAGTAAGCATATGAATAGAGGCTCAACATAACATGTCATTAGGAAATTGCAAATTAAAACAACAATGGGATACCACTATACACCTATTAGAATGGCTAAAATCCAAAACACTGACAACACCAAATGCTGGCAATGATGTGGAGCAACAGGAGCTCTCATTCATTGTTGATGGGGCTGCAAAATGGTACAACCACTTTGGAAGATAGTTTGGCAGTTTCTTATAAAACCAAACATACAGGGCTTCCCTGGTGGCGCAGTGCTTGAGAGTCCGCCTGCCGATGCAGGAGACGCGGGTTCGTGCCCCGTTTCGGGAAGATCCCACATGCCGCGGAGCGGCTGGGCCCGTGAGCCATGGCCACTGAGCCTGCGCGTCCGGAGCCTGTGCTCCGCAAATGGGAGAGGCCACAACAGTGAGAGGCCCGCATAACGCAAGGAAAAAAAAAAAAAAAAAAAAAAAAAAAAAAAAAAAAAAACAAACATACAATACAGCAATTGAACTGTATTTGCCCAGAGGAGTTGAAAATTTACATCCACACAAAAACCTGCACGTGGACATTTATCGTAGCTTGATTCATAGCTGCCAAAACTTGGAAGCAATCAAGATATTCTTCAGTAGGTGAATGGATACACAAACTGTGACAATGGACTGTTATTATTCAGCGCTGAAAAGAGATGAGCTATCAAGTCATGAAAAGACATAGAGGAAACTTATGTATTATTGTATATATTTCACTTATATTACTAAGTGAGAGAAGCCAATCTGAAAAGGCTACATAATGAATGATTCCAACTGTATGATATTCTGGATAAAGCAAAAATAGGGAGGCAGGAAGATCAGCGGTTGGTTGCGGGGTGAGGGGGAGGGAGGGATAAACAGGTAAAACACAGGATATCTTTAGGGTAGTGAAATTATTCTGCATGATACTATAAGAGTGAATACATGTCATTATACATTTGTCAAAATCCATAGACTATATAATACAAAGAGTAAACCCTAATGTAAACTATGGACTTTGGTTGATAATGATGTGTCAGTGTTGACTTATTGATTGTTACAAATAAATGTACCATACTGATTCGGGATGTTGATGACGCGAGAGGCTGTGTGCAGGGAGGGGATAGGGAGGCAGGAATTCTTTGCAGTTTCTGCTCAATTTTACTGTGAACCTAAAACTGCTCTAAAAATAAAGTGTATGTATGTATGTATGTATATATGTGTATGTATATATATATGTACGTATGTGTGTGTATACATACACTTTATTTTAAAGTTATATATATTTTATATATGTATTTATATATCCTTTTAATATTCTAAAAAATATATCAGTGTAATCTACCATACTTGTCATAATTATCCAAAGAAGAAAAAATACATTATCATTATCAATTGATGCAGAAAAAGCATTTGACAAAATTCAACATCCATCCATGATTAAAAACTCTCAGCAAACTAGAAATAGAAAGGAACTTCGGACTTCCCTGGTGGCACAGTGGTTAAGAATCTGCCTACCAATGCAGGGGACACGGGTTCAATCCCTGGTCCAGGAAGATCCCACATGCTATGGAGCAACTAAGCCCGTGCGCCACAACTACTGAGCCTGCGCTCTAGAGCCCACAAGCCACAACTACTGAGCCCACGTGCCACAACTACTCAATCCCTTGTGCCTAGAGCCCATGCTCCACAACGAGAGAAGCAACCGCAATGAGAAGCCCGCGCACCGCAACGAAGAGTAGCCCCCGCTCACTGCAACTAGAGAAAGCCCGTGCGCAGCAACGAAGACCCAACGCAGCCAAAAATAAATGAATTAATTAATTTTAAAAAAAGAAAAATAGAAAGGAACTTCCACAAGCTGATAAAGGGCATCTATAAAAATCCTAGAGCTAATATCATACAAAATGGTGAAAAGCTGAATACTTTCCCCTAAGATCAGGAACAATCCAATGATGTCCACTGTCACCACTTCTATTCAACATCATACTGAAAGTCCTAGCCAGTGCAATAAGGCAAGGAAAATAAATAAAAGGCATACAGGTTATAAAGGTAGAAGTAAAACGTTCCCTATTTGCAGACAATGTAATTGTCTACATAGAAAATCCTAAGGAACCTACAAAAAACTCATGGAACTAAAATGTAAGTTTAGAAAGGTCACAGGATACAAGGTCAACAGAAAAAATCATATTTCTACATACAACTGTCAAAAGGAAACTTAAATTTTAAATTATATAATTTATAATGGCTCACCCCCCAATTTAATTCTCGGGAATAAATCTAACCAAAACAGGTACATGATCTGTATGCTTAAAACTTCAAATGCTGATGAAAGAAATCAAAGACCTAAATTAATGGAGAGGCATGCCATGTTTATGGATTGGAAAATGCAACAGGGAAATGATGTCAGTTTTGCCTAAATTGATCTGTAGATTTAATGCAATTCTAATCAAAATCCCAGCAGAATTTTTTGAAGATACGGACAACCTGATCTTAAAATTTATTTTGAAAGGCAAAGGAACTAGAATAGCTAAAACAATTTTGAAGAAGATGACTAAAGTTGGAGGAATTATATCACCCTATTTTAAGATTTACTTTAAAGCTACAGTTTCCAACACAGTGTGATATTGGCAAAGGCATAGATACATAGATTAGACAGACAGTCCAGAAATAGACTCACACAAATATGGCCAACTGATTTTTTTACAAAAGTGCAAAAGCAATTAAATGGAGAATGAATAGTCTTTTCAAAAAATGTTGTTAGAACATTTGGACGTCTACATGCCAAGAAAGAGAGAGAGGAGAAGGAGGGAGGGAGGAAGGAAGGAAGGAAGAAAGAAAGAACCTTGACCTAAATTTCATACCTTATACAAAAAATAACTCAAAAATATCTAAATGGAAAGCATAAACTATAAACATTTAGGATAGAACACAGGAGAAAGTACATGTGACCTAGGGTTAGGCAAAGAGTTCTCAGACATGATGCCAAAATCATGATCCATTTTTAAAAAAAGATGAATTAGACTTCACAAAAATGTAAAATTTTGCTCTGCAAAAGACACTTAAAAGAACGAAAAGACAAACTACAGACTGGAGAAAATATTAGCAAATCACATATCCAACAAAGGACTTGCATTCAGAATATATAAAGAATTCTCAGAACTCAATTGTAAGAAACAGCCCAACTAAAAAATGGGCAAAGGACTTGAACACTAAAGAAGATACACAGATGGCAAATAAGCACATACACAATGTTCGACATCGTTAGCTATTGGTGATGCAAATTAAAATGGCAATAAGGTACCACCATGTACCTTTTAGAATGGCTAAAAAAATTCTGACAGTACCAAGGTCTGGAGAAGATGCAAAGCACCTGGAATACATTATTGGTGAGAAAGCAAAACGATAAGCCCACTCTGGAAAACAGTTTGGTAGTTTCATATAAAGTTAGACATATAATCTAGAAATCCTACTTCTTGGTATTTATCCTAGAAATAAAGACTTACTTCACTCAAAAACCTGTACAAAAAATGTTTTTTTTAACAGCTCTACTCATAATAGTAAAAAAATAAAATGGAAATAACCCAAATGTATTTTGGCAGGTGAATAAACAGTGATGGATCATATTTTGTAATAGGATGGAATACTACACACACAGGGGTTCAATTTTATATGCCATTTTAATTTTGTTTTTAAGGAATAGATTTGAGACAAATGAGGAAGAGTGTTAAAATTTAACAAGGCTGGTTGGTGGGTGTGTGGATTTTGTTGTGTTATTCTGATTCTTTTCTGCTTGTGTTGTATTCTGCATGCATATTGTTGTTGACAGCGGTAATGAGTAGATTATTTCATATTTGTGTAGTGTGGGCATTTACATACCTCACACCACTTAAGCCTCATGATCACTTTATGAAATAAGGACAGAAATTATTATCCCTATTCCATAGAAAAGGAATCTGAAGTGGATTGGGGACTCAGTAGTTCCTTGTTTAGCCTAGATTTGCATGGAAGTCCACTGGAGAAGTTCCCTTCAAGCCCAGGTGACTTGACCCCAGTCACTCCCCCCACCCCAACCTTGGAAGGCACTTATTTAGTGGGGGAACGAATTGTATTAATAATAGCTAAATGTTCAAAAACAGTCATTCTGAAGTACCAGAAGGGGCCTCCAGGAATGATTCCCAGGCGATGGATGCACATTTACAAGTCAATTCTTAGGAGGTGAAGGCAGGTTCTTTGGCTACCTCCCACTGGCTCACTCAGTGACCTTGGGCAAATCACTTAACCTTTCACTACTTATATTTACACTCCGGTAAACTGAATGTGTAATATTCATCATCACTCATTCAGGCTCCTGCGGAACACATCTTGAAAATTAGGGACCGATTTACGGTGGATCATATGGCAACTTTTCAACACAAAGTACATCTTCTAAGCCAACTCCCCCCTCCCCCGCCATTCCTCAAAGAATATTTTCACTCTCATTTAAATGGCGAGGGCTATTTTAAAGGAGATTGAGTTTATACTTTTAAATGATCCATAACTTTTAAATCACTAACGTAAGAATGCTTTTGGTGTTAACAAATTAAAGCAACGCCTAACTAGACAGAACAATAAGTCAGTTACATTCTATTGCCCATTTCGTCTGTACTGGCTCTTGAAAATTTTGGAAGCAAGCAGTTTGTTAACCGTAAGTTTAGAACTTTATTTCAGCCCTGATAATGCCTTTATGAAAATCCTTTAGGTTCTGAGTATTATGGTGTGAAAGAAGAAAAAACGGCACAGATCAGCTCCAAATCCAGGAAAATTGGTAAAGATAAACTAGAAGCCGATGATTGCCAGCGCGCCAGGCTGGTTCCCGACTTTGGCGATGGGTCGGGGCAGCTGTGATGTCTCGCTTGGGACTGGCCCTGGAGGGTTCTGGCAAGGAACCTGAGCACCCTCGCGGCCGAACTGCCCGCAGAGGCCACAGGTCCCTTTAAGGCATCCTGCGGGCAGGGACCCGGGAGCTAAGGGGGCGGGAGGAGGGTTCTCAAGCGCACGCCACGTGACTCTATTGCCAAGTTCGTTCGCGAGTTTGACAGAAGTTTGAATTGGACTCGGGGGTTTTCTGCAGCCGGCGGGGCAGAGCGGCGGCCGCGGCCGCGGCAAGCGCGAGCAGCAGCGCCCCCGCGACCCACCCAGCCAGACTGGATCCCGGGCCGCCGACGGCCGCTCGCGCTTCGGTACAGCTCGCTTCCCCCGCCGCGGGTCAGCAGCCCCGAGCCCCACCGCGGTCCCCGTGGACCGCGCGCCGCGCCCCGGCCCCGCCGCGCCAGCATGTCCTCGACGGAGAGCTCCAGTCGCACGACGGACAAGTCGCCGCGCCAGCAGGTACTCCCTGCACGCCCCTGGGGCTCTCTCGCCGCCCCTTCTCCACCTGGGTGTCGGGCCGACCCTTATTCTGCCCTCTCTCCCGGGTGTGAGTGGGAGGAAGAGGGCCAGCGCTTTCCTGGGTCCCCCACCGCCCTGACCCCGGGCCCTGTCTCCGCAGGTGGACCGCCTGCTCGTGGGGCTGCGCTGGAGGCGGCTGGAGGAGCCGCTGGGCTTCATCAAAGTTCTCCAGTGGGTGAGTCGCTGCCCCCGACGAGGGCTATTTCGGGAGCCTGGGCTGTGACGCTGACCCGAGCAATATGGCCGAAGTGGGGGGCGGGGAGGTGCTGAGGCCGGTCCCGGAGGAAGGGTGGGGGGCGGCGACAGGTGGGCGGGGGAGGGGCGGGCTGGGGCTGCTTCTCCAGCGCTTGGTGGCAGGAGGGTGAGGAACGAAGCATGCGGAGCCCCGGATTCGGTCCTTCTATGTGCAAGGAGTCTTTGCCCAGGGCGCTCACATTTCACCCGGGCGAGAGGACCCGGGTGTAACCTTTCCAGAGTTCTGATCCTGCACATACCACTTCTCGGTGGCGGGAGGGGCGAAGAGGACAAGTGGGAATGAGGAAAGCTGCAGAGGGCAGAGGACGGAAGGAAGCAGGCGATGGAAACCATCCTGTCCCCAAACCCACCAGGACCTGACTGATCCTGGAGGTGGATTCATGGGACAGGGTCCTTGATGGCAGCTGTCCTGTTGCGGTCCCTAGAGTGATCTGCGTTCCTGTAACTGCGTGAGGGAGTGGATGAATGAATGAATGGAGTTCATGGCTCTAGGATTACATAAAAGAAAAAATAGTAAGACAGAATAAAAATCAGCCAAAATGTGGCTTGTAGAATAAGATAGAATATTGAGCTGGAAAGCTGGGGCCCTGGGTTCTAGACCTGGACCTGCCTTTTCTACTTACTTGACCCTGGACAAATCTCTTCTTTGGACTTCAGTTTCCATATTAATCAAATGTTCAGACCATCCCTAGGGTCCCTTTCTGCTCTAAATGGGTTGGCATGCTAGAACATTGCCCTTGGGTTAGACTTATCCTGTGACCTTGAAGAAATCATTTGCCCAGGGCCTCAGTTTCCCCTGTAGTGGTATAGGGGAAATACCATCTTCTCCTGCCTCACTGGTACTTTGAGACATTATCATGTTCTCTGTCCTTCGCGGTGCCCAAGGCCTCCTGGGTATAAATTAGGAATGTGGACAGGTGCAGTCACTCTTTCAAATCATAAAGACTTTTCGAGAGCAGTTATTGCACTATCACAGAAGAGATTTAAGTTAGACAATCCACACACCAAATGGTGTGTGAATAACTTAATTAATGTGCTTTCAGCACAGAATTCAGCTAGGGAATAAGTTACCATTACTACTGAGGAGGATTGAGTTCTGAAGGGCTTTTAACTCATCGGAGACAGGAATTAGCACTGTGTCACTGATTCTTAAATTATCCTTTGGATGAGAATCATCAGGTCTGGAATTCGGGGGCAATAGTGCATTTGGGGTTACCTCTGGATATCTGAGACCCTGACTGGGGCTACAGGCCAGCAATGCGGAGCTCCCAAGTTCAAACTCTGGGACCTGTTGGGGACTTTCCACTCTCTCTACTGCCTCAAGAGCAGTTGGAACTACTGCTGACTGAGCTCTTTCACCTCCCCCCCACTTCCCTGCCATGAGCCACCACTTGAGTGCTTGAGGGGGCCGTAGAAGAATGATATTAAGGCTTTGTGTGTCTACCATCCAGAACTAGGGATCCATTATGAGTGGTCCAGAGGAGCAGAACCAGAAATGTAAGGGTACAATTTTATCATTAAACTAGACAAATGGATCTAAGGGAAATTTGAGAAAGGCTGTCAAGGGATGAGGGAAACAATGAGGTTGTTAGACCATGGAATCATCCTCCATGGGAGGGATTCTGAAAAGCTTCCTTCTTCAACCTTTCTATCCTTTTCCCAACCCTCCCCCAGCCAATACCCACAACATTTCTATAAGGCTGCACAAAGCAATGCCTAGTCTCCTCCCACAGTCAGTTCTGATCCCTAAGAATTAAGACCTGTTTGATTTTCTTTTTTTTTTTTTTTTGCGGTATGTGGGCCTCTCACTGCTGTGGCCTCTCCCGTTGCGGAGTACAGGCTCCAGACGCGCAGGCTCAGCGGCCATGGCTCACGAGCCCAGCCGCTCCACGGCACGTGGGATCTTCCCGGACCGGGGCACGAACCCATGTCTCCTGCATCGGCAGGCGGACTCTCAACCACTGCGCCACCAGGGAATCCCCGTGTTTGACTTGTTAAGATCCTCAGCTTCTTAGAGAGGAAGTTATGCCTTTCTCTCATAATACTCAATCCAAGAGTCCAGGGCTAGGCTCTGCACTCAGCCTTCATTCGAAGGGTAGCATCATAAAGAGACATGATTTGCTTTTACTGCCATCCTGGTAGCCTGAATTCAGAGTGAGTTTCACTTGCTCTGAGTCTCTGCAGGTGAACACAGGAACCAGCACCAGGAACCAGCACCAAAATGACAGTGAAAATGTCGTTTGGGACTTTTCGCATATTTCCTGCTTGGAGGGATCAAATACTCCGGTCTGGAAAAGGGGGGAAAAAAACACAGACGAACCTGCAGTTATTGTAATGATAATTGAAAACTTTGTTGTCATTATTACAAAAAGCAAAGGTTTTACTGGAATCCTGGTGAGACAAAAGTAATGTTATTCTTTTATTAGTGAGGAGCTTAGCTTAGGGTATCTCCTTAAAACTTAAAGAGTAACTAATCTCACCTCAACTGCAGTTCTGGGGTCTCACTAAGTCTACCCTAAGCTAGGAAAATAATATAGGCATATGCCAATTATTGGAGAACTAGTTTTTCTCTGCTTTCTAGCTGTGGAACCTAGGATAAGTGATGAAATCTTCATGGGTCTCAGTTTTTTACCTGTAGATGAGGGTAAGGTCTATCTCATGAGCTCACTGGGAGGATTACAGGAGCTAATTATCTGTAAAGCATTGGAGCATTCAGGAAGACCATGATGAGCCTGGCAGTCCAGGAGGTATTCAGCAAGTGTTTGTTCCCAATCCTCTCCTTCTCCCTAACTTTCCCCCTTATGCAGACTGTCAGCTGGACTTGTCCTTTGGTGAGATTATTCAGATGTCACTGCCAAATCCTCACTTTGAGGGTAAGGTACGAATCTCCTGGATCACTCAGTTACTGTATCGATAACGTCACGTTACCTTTAACTTGGTGTGCCCTTGATCAGTAATTCACCTTTGAAGTGCCAAAGTCACTTATTTGGCCCTGGGGTCTCTGTAATGAAAATAAGGTATTTCTGTAAATGTGGGGAATTCGAAAGTACACCATCAGAGTCCATAAAAACCAGTGAGATGATTGTGGGAATAGGATTTGGGGGAGAACTTGTCTTTCTTGTGCCCTGCACTAAGTGGAAATGTTAGTGTTCTCAGGACTGACAAAGGATTATCACCAAAAAGCAAGTCAGCACCAAAGTGGAGCGTCATCCTTAAAGTAGCAAGGTTATTCTGACATCTTTCCAAAAGAGATGCAGAGGGCTTCCCTGGTGGCGCAGTGGTTAAGAATCCGCCTGCCAATGCAGGGGACACGGGTTCGAGCCCCAGTCCAGGAAGATCCCACATGCCGTGGAGCAACTAAGCCCGTGCGCCACAACTACTGAGCCTTCTCTCTAGAGCCCACGTACCACAACTGCTGAAGCCCGCGTGCCTAGAGCCTGTGCTCCACAGCAAGAGAAGCCACTGCAATGAGAAGCCCGTGCACCACAACAAAGAGTAGTCCTGCAACTAGAGAAAGCCTGGGCACGGCAACAAAGACCAAGGGCAGCCAAAAATAAAATAAATAAATTTATTAAAAAAAAAAAAAAAAAGAGATGCAGAGGGAGGAGGGGGAAGAGGAGGAGGAGGAGGAGGAAGAGAGGGAGGAGGGTGGCAGTGTTTGACCACTGCTGTTCCCAGCAATGCAGGTCCATGAGGAGGAAGGCTGGTTGGTACCAGAGCTCTGGAGTTGCCCCTTGCCTTAGGGTCTCCATGTCTTCGTGGCTCCTGTTCTTTAGGACCAGCTTGTTTGGCTCAGAGCCTTGTGCTTGGTGACAGGGGTGGTTTCTGTTCTTCCCCACTCTTCCCTGTGGCACAGTTAAGGAAGAAAGCATATCTGATACAGAAAGGCAGAGGAGACTGGGAAAGCACGTCTTTCTCTGCTCCTGCATCCCAGGTGCAGAGCTACTTCCTCTCTCTTTGCAATCCTCCCCGCACACAGTAGAGATCTTTTTCAGCCTTTATAACTCTGTGATGCAGGGTTCTGTTTTGGTTTTTATTTGAGCATGACTCTCTCCTTTCTGGCTGCAAACTCTTGAGAGCAGGCACCAGGTCTTATTCAACTTAGATTCTGCAGCACCTGGCACAAAATAGATGCTCGATAACTCTTTGTTGATTAATGAATGGGTGACGTAGGAAGAGCACAGAACCGGAAATCGGGAGTTGTGAATTCTAAGCCTGGCTCTCACATTGGCTAAATGTGACCTTGGGGAAGTCACTTAATCTTTTGGGACTTCAGTTTCCACCTCTATGAAATGAGACTATTGTGCTTGATAATCTATCTCTGAGATCCTTTTTGTTCTGTGAACCTGTGAGATTTTGCTGAGATTCCTCCATCCGTTCACTTGCATAGCCAACTGTCATCTGTTATCTGACACCATCTGACTGTGTTATGTTCAGATTTAATCATATATTCTGGTTAATAAAGTTATATAAGGTGTTTAGAGGCTCCTGACTTTCAAAGAATCAGAATAGAAGAGAATACAGTTAATACTAAAGTTACTATGGGTATATTTTGCCCAGAGAGGAATCTTAAAGCAGGGTTCAGGATTTTCAGAACCTCAAGGTTGTCATCTGGACATAGCAGAACCTTCCGCAATGATGGAAAAGTTCTATAATCTGTGTTGTCCAGTATGGAAACTGCTAGTCACATGTGCCTAGGGAGCACTTGAAATGTGGCCAGTGTGTCTGAGCAACTGAATTTTAAGTGTTATTTAATTTTAATTAATTTAAAAGTAAGTAGCCACACTTGGCTAGTGGCTACCATTGTGGATAGTGCAGCTGTATAGTAGGAGCTCCATGAAGACAAAGGTTTTTTTTCTCTTTTGTTCACTAATAAATCATATCGCCTAGAACAATGCCTTGTACATAGTAGATCCTCAGTAAATGACATCTTTCTGTAGATGGTCAGGAGTGCCAGTCAAGAGAGTGCTGGTAAAAAGCACGCTCCATAACTAACTGTTCATTGCCCCAAGTTAGGAGTACCTACGTTTGGGGGGAACCTATTACAGAGCCATTCACTGGCTAACTGCCAACAGTAAAAATATATCCAACTGTCTGCCCTTCCCAGAATGTAACGCCTTAATTGTGTCCAGTTCTGGGCACCAGAAGCTAAGAGGAACAAAGAAACTTCCAAGAGGAATCAGAGAACTGACAAGAAACAGAGCTGACAAGATTGGAGAATTCTTACGAGGACGAGCTAGAGAAGTTCCACTGTTATGCCAGGGAGACAACTTGGAGTCTGTAAAGGATAATGATGCAGAGGCTTTGAGTAACTTCTCTCCAGGCCTGTCAAGGAGATGAGCGAACAGGGCTCTATTGCAGCCTCTGTAATTTAAGTCAGATCAGGAGGTTAAGCAGGCATTGGAGAGAGGTTAGACTGTCTCCTTTCCTGGATGATTTTTAAGGTGGAGACAATTGTCATTTGTTTGAACTAAACCTCCTAGAAACGGAGAGGTACCCATTATGACCTTCAGAGAGGGGTCAGTGGCTCCAGCATGAAGATCTGCCAGGCCAGGCGATCCAAGGTGGGGCAGTGGCACCGGACACCACCCAGGGACAGAGCACAGCTGCTGGCAAGCCCAGCCAAGGGCACACTGATAGCACTACCCTCGGAGAGTGAGAGAATCATAGAGTTGGAAAAGGCCTTTGGATTACCTGCTCCAAGCCCCTCATTTTACCTCTGACTCAGAGGTCAGAATGACTTATTAGAGGTCACCCTGCCAGTTAGTGACAGGGCCAGGACCAGGACCTGGATTTCCAGACTCCTGATCCAGGGCTCTTCACTCCACGATACTATCAAGCATTAGCAAAATACTGTGAGCACAACTCTATTCTATAAACACTGGATGCAGGACCGGGATGTGAATTAGCTGTCTTCTAGGTGCTTAATATCCAAGATACCAAATCGCGAGGAAACGTACAAAAAGTGAACAATTAACAGAATAAGCTCACTGCTTAATACAAATGATTATATCGTGCACAAGCCAATGGTAAGTGAACAGGAAACGAGGCCTGAACAGATGGTGTGGGAGGATCAGAGACTCCACTTTCTCCCCTCCTTCTAACCAAAGTGTGTATCCTCAGAAAGAAATTAGAAAATCATAGGATGAGGGAATTTCATGTCACTCAAGGCAGGAGGTTTAGTAAAATGTGATGAAAGATGAAGAGGAAAACAATTCATGTGATCGGAAACGCCTCTGGTTCTTAACACTGAGAAATGGCAGCAGCAACGGATTATAAAGGGAAACACCACTGGGGAAAAAGCAGAGGCTGATAAGGCAAGTTGAGGATATATCTCTCTGGGCTTGAGCCAGGACTGCCATCATCAACCTAGCCAGCACAGTTGCCAAAGGAAAGGTGCCTTTGGGGGAGAGGAGTTAGCTGGCAGTACACAGCAGCCGGGCCTCTGCCCCCTGCCCCCCGTCCCCTCTAGCTATACCTCCACTGAGGCAGGAAGCCATTGGAAGTTAGCAAGAAGGTAATGGCAAGATTCATTGATGGCTTCAAAGGAGAAATGGAAAGAATTCCATGCACTCCTGCTCTAGATTGGTGCAGGGAAATCTATTTCTAGGGTGCCTCTCCCTTGGGGAGGAAATTCAAGTCCAACTTTGAGATAGAAGTTTCCAAAGCCTAAATTGCTTTGTGTTAGTCATCATCTTAAGGAGGCTACCTGTGGTCTCCAGTGTCACATCCGATGGGGAGACCTGGAAACTGCCCATTTCTCCCTCTTCATCTCCCTCCCAGGTACCAGTCAAGGTCAACCTTATTCATTTGGCTATTTGGTCCAGCTCGCTGTGCAGTGAACACAGCACCCTGAGGCTGGGAGACCAAAGGAAGCCATGGGTCCCTGGCCAGGAGGGACTTGATTAAAGGGACTCCTGGCCCTCCCCGCCCCCATATCTGCACCGGCTGAGAGTCAGAGGGTGGTTCTGAAGTGATAGACCTTGGCCAGCTGAGACCTTCTGACTCTCAGAGGGGCTTCACTCTCCCTCAGCTCTTTGCTGTTTTCGCCTTCGGGTCCTGCGGCTCCTACAGTGGGGAAACAGGAGCAACGGTTCGCTGCAACAACGAAGCCAAGGACGTGAGCACCATCCTTGTTTCGTTCGGCTATCCCTTCAGGTGAGCAGGAGTTGACTGTGACCCCGCATAGCCTCTCTCATTGGATTGGCAGGACCTGCTTGGTCTCTTTCTCCTCCAGAAACCTAAAGCCCTTTTGTTGTGTGCCACTCCAGTTTCAGATAGAATTACAAGGCTCAGGTCCTTCCTGCCCTTTAGGAATTTCAGACACACTGGCCAGAGAAAAATATAAGGGAAACTCAAATAGATCCTTGTTATAATAACGTTGCAGTCCATGGATAACCAATAGCAGGTAACAACAGCTCCTACAGGAAGAACCCATGCAGTGTGGGGTGAAGGCTTATCGACCCTCAGCAGCCTCCTCCCTGCCTTGAAGGTAAGGAAGCTTGTCAGTACTCAGATCCTAAAGAGCTGATGGGGGATGCTCACCAGTACCACCAGAATACAAGGAGGTATACCTTGACCGGGTGGTAGAAGACAGTACTCTTTCCTGAGTGTTTGGGAACTTAGAGAAGGGAGAGCCCAAGTGTTCAGAGGGGAATGGGGACAGGGCTCAGCTTTTCAGAAATTTCTAGTAGCAGCAGCCAAGTTAGGTTAGCTGTCTCTTGTTCATAATAGGGTATTTGTTTTTCTCTCTTGATTTTGTCCAGTGTAGTCTCATTGGGGGACCTAAATAAAGCCTGAGAATGGGTGATTCCAATCTTAACTTGGCCACTGTGGACCTGTGCTTTCCCAGGGGCAGAATGAAGCTGATTTCCCTGGTGGTTTGGCTACCAGAAATAGATGAACTATATATACTGTGGTTACAATCTAAAGGGTCGTGGAGATACTTGGAAATACAGGCTCACCGTATCTGGGCAGGGTGGATGCGTGTGGGGTGGTGGCTGAGAGGGAGGTAGAGTTTGACCAGAATTCCAGGGAAATTCCTGTACTGACTGCAAGTTTCCCTCCAGAAACTTTCCTCCCTACCTGCCCCTTTCTTGGTTCTGTAAGAGTCCTTGGGTGAGAACTAGTGCAGGACTGCTCCTAGGGCAGGGGAAGCCCACTGCCTCCACAGGGAGAGGATCGCCCTGAGCTCAGGGTGGGCTCCGTGCCACCTGCAGGTTGAACCGGGTCCAGTATGAGATGCCCCTCTGCAATGATGAATCCACCTCCAAGACCATGCATCTCATGGGGGACTTCTCTGCCCCCGCCGAGTTCTTCGTGACCCTGGGCATCTTTTCCTTCTTCTACACCATAGCTGCACTCGTCCTCTACCTGCGTTTCCACAACATCTACACACAGAACAGGCGCTTCCCCCTGGTGGTGAGTGGGCACAGTCAGGAGGGATGGGGTGGAGGCACTGAGGAGACATACGTGTCTGGGCTGAGGACAAACATGGTGGCTTTCCTGGGTCACTGACACTCGGATGTGAACCTCCTCAATCTCCCTGCCAGCTCTTTGCTGCTGGTCCCTTCGGGTGCTGGGGCTGCCACAGGTCCTCGGGCCAGTGGAAGGCCCATGTCCCAGGCTCCCATCGCTTGCTCTACTCAAAGTAGGCACAATAGCTTCAAGAAGCAGGCGCTGAAGTCTGATTGCTTGGGTTCAAATCCCAGCACTGTCCCTTACTAGCTGTGTGCTCTTGACAATTTCCTTAACCTCTCTAACTCTCAGTTTCCTCAACTATAAAATGGGAATAAAATAATAACTATCTAATAGTGTTTTGGAAGGATACAGTGAACATGCATGTAAAATACCTGGTGTATAGTTAGCCTCCATAAGTGCTAGCTATTATCAATATTATTTCCCCTTTACTTTCTCCTTATCCCAGGCATGCAAGGTGGAAAGGGTGCCTTAGGGGACCCCATTTATCTCCTGCAGTCTGCCCTCACTCTGCCACCACTTGTAACTGAGCAGTGGTGATCAAAGGAAAGGCTGGGCATGGGGAGAGTGTCAAGTTTAGGCCACGTGGGTTTAGGGATGACACTGACCAACAGATGCCTGGGCACATTGTTACCTGACCTCAGTTCTGAGGGCATGGGCAGGGGTAGCCCTGGCTGGCGGGATTTTCTTGGTGGCAGATTCCCTAGGATGAGCTGAGTTCCCTGAAGCTCTAGGTGTTGGGTAGGATAGGAAGAGGCAGCTGTTCTGGGACCCCAGGATCCCAGGGCCTTATGGCAAGACGAAAAGAAGTACAGAATCATGGAGGCCTTTCTGATTGTATTTCCTGTCCCTCTGCTCCTCCCAGGACTTCTGTGTGACTGTCTCCTTCACCTTTTTCTGGCTGGTAGCTGCAGCTGCCTGGGGCAAGGGCCTGACTGACGTCAAGGGGGCCACACGACCATCCAGCCTGACAGCAGCCATGTCTGTGTGCCATGGAGAGGAGGCGGTGTGCAGTGCCGGGGCCACGCCCTCCATGGGACTGGCCAACATCTCCGTGGTGAGACCTGTGGCCACTGAAGGGGTCTGGGGAAGGCAGCACACTCCCAGCTGCCCAGGCCTGTCACAGCAGGGTCTGAGAGGGACAGAGAGGGTGTCTTCACAGCTGCCCTCCCCGGCACTGGCAGCCAGTGCTTCCCCTGCACCTAATGCTGGCTGCTGGCCCCTGGCTGAGCCTGAGGGACATTTGGGCAGGGGGAACCCAAGAGCCACTCAGCCTCCTGTGCCTTCCTCCTTCCGCCCTCTGCCTCCCATTTCCCTCTCTTCTCCCCACCTCCAGGCGTGCTCTTTGTGACTGCCTCTCCCTCCTCCTGCCTCTTTACAGTCTGTGTGAATGTACACACATGAGCAGGTGGAGGGGGAGCCTAGGGCTGTGACTGGGCTCAAAGCGGGGGGCAGACCCAGAGTGGGTGAGAAGGGGCTTATTGTCACTCAGGCCTCCAGGCTGGAAAAGGTCTTTGGGCAGTGGTGGGTCTAGCTGATACGCATGTATTTGGCCACCCCAGCTGTTAGAACATTGAAACATCTCCATCTTAGTTGGTAAGTAGCTGAGCTTTGCAAATGCCCTCCTGTCAGCCCAGCCGCCTCAGCCCTGCCCTGAAAATGGCCTGAACCTTCCCCGGGCCCAGCAACTGAAAGGTTTAATGGCTGGCACACCAGGGAGCCTTCTAGACCTTGCTGGAACCCTGCTGATAGGTATTAGCCCCACAGCCTTTTACTGTAAAAATGTTCACACATTCGGCGAAGTTGAAAGACTTTTACAATGAACAGCCACGCACTCATCAGCTAGACTGTACCATTAACATTTTACTAGACTTGCTTTGTCCTGTATCTATCTGCCTCTCTTCAACTATCGATCCATCTTATTTTTAATGCATTTCAAAGTTGATTGCAGACATCAGTACACTTCCCCCTAAATACTCCTTGCTGATAGGTTTTTAAATATTTTGAATAAATATTTGGATAGAGCTGGCTGGGTCGCTACCCTAGGGAAGGAGCACCTTGGACAGCTCTGGCCCCACCCACCCCGACAAGGCCTTCGGAAAACGGCCTGCGGACGCTGTGGGAAGCGCCACTAGAGTCCTTGCTTCTTGCTATGCTTTGCACGGTGCTCCACTCCAGGAGCCAGGTTCTCCTAGCGACCAAGCCACAACTTGGGCGCATGCTGTGGACAGAGTTAGACACTTTCACCAGAGAATCCCTTAGTGGGTGGTGGCCTTAAACCCTGACTCTACATCCAGGTCTCTTATAGTCTTTCTAGCCCTCTGCACCTCCCCCTCCCCCTCCCCCCAACACACAGGTACTCCCCCTCCCTGTTCCCAGGATGCCCTCCTTCTATTCTCATAAGCCCCCCTCCCCCTGATGTCTTTGCAGCTCTTTGGCTTTATCAGCTTCTTCCTGTGGGCCGGAAACTGTTGGTTTGTGTTCAAGGAGACCCCGTGGCATGGGCAGGGCCAGGACCAGGGCCAGGGCGCCGGCCAGGAGAGCACAGCTGAGCAGGGAGCGGTGGAGAAGCAGTAAGCGGCCCCCAGCCGGCTACTCCCAACAGGACAGCGCCTCTTCAACCGCCTCTGGCTTCCAGGACCTCCCTCTTCTTCCTCCCCCAACTCCCCTCCCCCATTATTCTGGGCTCTGAGCTTTGGGACGTCTTCACTGGATGGGCAGGCATCAGCTGTGGGAAACCTGGGCAGCCCTCCCAGTGACTTCCTATCCCACCTCTTGCTGGAGCCCCGGATGGCAGGAGCTCAGCGCTTCTTATCTACTGCCTGGACCCAGGCATCTTACTTGGGGTCTTACATGTACCCTCACAGCCTTTGAGAACCAGCCTCTGCTACAGGCAAAGGTTGGGGTCAGGAGACCTGAGACTGGTTCCTAGCTGCCACTTCTATCAGTCTGTCCAGCGTCAGTAAAAGTGGGGGGAGGGGAAATTGGCTGGCAGCCTTCTCCCTGCCCCCTTGCATGGAGGGCCCACCAGTGGTTTAGTGACCCCTCTTCAATGGCTGTCATCAAGGCCCCGTGTCTGCGCTGACCTCCAATCCGCCTGAGCTCAGTATGCTCCCCACCCTCTCCTCTGGCCTCTGTTTGCCCACAGAGCCCATCATGTGGGAACCCAGGAGGCGGACTAGCCTAGAAAACAGCCTTTCAGAGGGTCCCAAGTAGGCTGAGACTTGGTGGGGAGCAGATAAATTGCAACTGAGTTGCAACTTAGAGAAACAGAAGCCAGGAGACTTGCTGGGGAATCAGTTTTTTTAAATTCCCTTAGTCCTTCCACCCCTCCAGGCTGGGGCACTTCCACCAACACTCTAAACTCATACTTGCCCTAGAAACTCCTTACCTTCCTCCCTGTCCTCCTTCTTGGGCTTGGTCTCACACCTGGGACACAAGATGAGGGGTCTAGGAGCATCTCCATTTCGGCCCTCCCCGCCTCCCACCCCTCTGTCCCTCTCCCTTCCCCAGCCTCTTGGGTCTGAGGCGTTCAAGGTCCTTTTCAAAGTCTGTCCAGGCCTTCCTTTCATTCCTGTGGGGCCAGATAGGGGCTCTGAAAGGGTAAGAAAGGACCATCATGAGTCTAAGTTGCCCCAGAGCCCCAGGACATGGATGGATGGGCCCATTTCTTCCTCACTCTCTGCTCATTTTTTTCCCACCCTGCTCCTTCTCTGGCCCGTTTCCTACTTCCGCTTCTCACCTTTAGGAAAGAACATGCCCTCTCCCTTTGCCCGCCATTCCTCCCCTGCCTCCGCATGTGTTCCAAGCTCTATCCCCCCTACACGCCCACCCCAGTCCAGGGCAGGCTGATGCTCTTGGTGCTTCTTCACTTCGGGACCCAGTTCCATATTTGTCTTTGGTGTGTCTCCCCTTCCTGACACCTCCTCAGTCCCTCTGCGGACCCCAGGGCCCAAGAGTCAGTGCTGACTGGATAAGGGCCATCTGTCTCCCATCCAGCTCAAAACATTTCAGTCTGCCCTGGCCATAGGGCTGCCCAGGGCAGAAGGGAGAAGGCAGAATCCAGCCATTTTCCAATCCAGTGCCAATTAGCCCAGATGTCATCCCAAAGGTAAATGTGCCCTGTGCCAGTCTCTCCTCAGGACTGAGTCAACCCCTCCCACCTCCTCACCTTCCTCAGCACCCTCCATTGTAACGTGTGCATTACTGGGGTACCTAGGCGGCAGGACCTTTGACTTAGGGCCAATCATTTCTTCTTTGGGTCAGTTTCCCCACTTGACAGGGGAGTGTGAGGTTTACATCTTCAAATGCTCCAGAGTCCTTCAAAAATTAGGTATTTTGTTTTTTAGATTTGGGGGAAGGCGTTTGAGGAGGGAAGATAGGAGATGGGGATAAGGGTGTTTCTAAGTCTGAACCTCTCTGTCCTGAGCTGTCCCCATGACTACTCAAGGACAAGGGGAGACAGTTTTGCCCACAGCTCCAGAGACACAGAGGACAAAGGGATGACCTTCAGTTTTCTTCAAGCTGGCCCCTGTGAGGGTCTGTGAGCAGCTTCTACTGGAACTTTGTTTGGATTCTGTGTACATATTTGTAATTTATCTGAAATGTGATGCATAAAGTGTTCTCATTTGGGGGCCTAAGTTACTAATTGGCCCTTCAGCTAGGGAAAGGGGGTGGGTGGGTATGCACTCCTGCCAAGGACTCCTAGCCCAGAACTCTCCCTAGAGCAGAGAAGGCTCTTTCTCCTCTTCAAGAGGCTGGCTTGTTCTCAGCCTGAAGGGCCTTGATTTAGGCTATGGCCTCTCTCTCCATAGTCACCCTAAGGGGAAAGGCTCCTTCACCTCATTACCTTCAGAGGGCTGGGCTGGGTCAAATGCTGAGTGCGCGGCTGTCCTCATAGGACTCGTGTCCCCTCCAACTAGGGCTGGCATCACCACTTTGCCTAGTGGGTCCTGAGGTAGAAGGTGCTGGCTTCTCCAGTTGCCGCAGGAGGCCAACAGGCAGGGCACTTGCCCTTTGCCCTGGTAAACTCTGACCCTGCCAGGGTGCCCACCTAGGACCTTTCCTGAACATGAGTTCCCTCCACTATCATGGTCATAGGTATCCTTCTTCTGGGATTGAAGATCAGGGGTGGGGGGAGAATGTTGCATGTTGTTTTCTGGTGCTTGTTATTATACATTTGAATAAACAGTGCCTCAAGAAATTGCCATGAAGGAGCCAAGAATGCAGCCCTTCTGGGGACCTTTTTCCTCCTCCTCCCCTTGCTTTAAGTTCTTGGACAAATATCAGCATTTCCACCAAAACATCATTCCACTCCTCTCCACTCTGCACTCCCAGCAATAGAGTCTGCAGGCTAAGGAGTTGTTCCTGGCGGACCCCAGTCTGGCAACATCTCCTCTTTTGGTGGCACCAATTAGTCCAAAGTAACTGAGACTCATTAGTAAATTTAGAGGAAACTCAGAAGGCGAGAGATACTGGCTTCCACAATGCTGTTTCCACTTACTCTCCTACCATCTGTGACCTAGACAAGCTTCCTGTCAGGAGTTGAGGGCCACGTGCTTTGCCCTTTTAACCATAAAGGTTCTTGCTGAACAGACTTGCACCTCTGTGCCCCTTCTGACAAACAGTCACAGGCTACATTTACATTCCCTAGAAAAATACACTTGGGCACAATATTACGTACAATGTCACCAGTTTCCCACTCCCCCTAGGAATCATCCATGGTTCTCAGGTTAGGAATCTCTACCCTCAGAGATTATCCTTGAAGTATTTAAACCTTCCCTGGGTGAAAATGAGAAGACAGTCTGAGGTCTTGAAGTCACAGACCTTGACTCATTTGCCTCCAGTTTGGTTTCCCCTTAGATGAAATAATGAATATATGTGGTGAGGTGTAAGGGGTTGAGGAGGGAAAAGAGAATTAGTATCTCTTTTCTGATGTGATGGGGTGGGGGGCAGGCTTTTGTCTCTTGATTACGTGAGGGTGGGAAGGAATGTTATCAGCTGAGAAAAGAGAAAGAGGTGGATGATTAAGGTATTTTCCAGGCCTTAGCAAGGAAAATGACAGATCTGATGAGAAATCTCCCTGTGCCCAGGCTCTGGTAGCAGCCCTGCCAGCAGAGAAAATATTCGTTAGAAAAAGAAGCCAAAGGGATGGATGGAGTCGGTCCAGCCAGGGTTTGGGAAGAGGCGGTACAGGGTATCGATCGCAGTGCTCATGAGGAGAGAGACGGATCAGCAGAGATGCTGCAAACACCAGCAGCCTCGGGGCCACCCCAGTTCCGGGGCTGGCTCTGGCTCGGAGATAGCCTTCTGTCATCCTGACAGGTGATCCCGGTCAGCTCAGCTAGGTCCTCCCAAACCCAGACAACGCCACTTCAACCCTCTGCTCTGAGTCAGGGCACCGTGGGTTTCCCACACAGGAGGCACAACCCGAGAGTTGAGGACCCTCCCCCGACTCCAACCCCTGTGTCCTTCAGCACATCCTACAGACCCCCTCCCTTTGCCCTTCTGATTCACAGCGCCCACCTCCCTGCACCTACCGCATTCGATCTACGGGGAAGCGAAGTCGCTTCGTGGCCGCCAGCCCGGGAATGGGCGCCAGCCAGCTGGCGGAGGCACGGTTTAAAGGGGCATCTTGGGCAGAGAGAGGTTTGGGACTGGGGTTTGTGTGCAGCGAACTTAAGAGAGTGGGCTGGTAGCACAAAGAATGTGCTCACAACGGTTAGCAGCAGAGGTCCTGGGGCTTTGGTCTCTTTTTCCCCCGCAATTGTGCATTTTGGAGGGGCTCTCTCGTCAAGCACAGTAGGCAACCTCACCGCCTCTTAAGCCTACGTTTCCCAGAAGGCTATGCGGCAGGGAGAGTGTGGGGAAGGCAACCAGTGATGCGCTTGCGCAATGAGTGAGATGGAAAGGTGGGAGGGAGAGGGAAGGCGTGCCCGCGGCAGGGATGGGGGGAGGGGGCCGCGCAGCGGCGGCGCCGGGGCGGGCGCGCGTCCGCGGCGGTGATGGCGGTGC
>NW_006774564.1:2256190-2259493 GCF_000442215.2 Lipotes vexillifer | reverse complement strand
GCTCTGGAGCGGCGGGTGCCGAGTCTCGATGACTTCGCGGGACAGAGCTGGAGCTCGTGGGTGGAGCGGGCCGAGCTGCCCGCGGCCGACGGTGAGTGAAGCACCCCTAGAGTCTGAAGACCCCATCACTGTCTCCCCTCCCCCCCTCCGGGCCCCCGCCAACAGAGGGGAGCTGCCGACGGGAGCCGCCGTCCGGCTCCCCGGCCCCCCAAACAAAGGACCCGCCGGGTCCTAGTGCCCGCCCGCTCCTCCACCTTCGCGCCTCCGGGTCCTAGCGCCGGCTCTCCTCCAGCAGCCCACCCTGCCCACCTCTGCCTCTGCCGTTGCCCAGTACCTGCCCCCACATCTGCTTGCTTTTATGTTTCTTGCCTGCTGTCCTCCAGCTTCCGCCCCTCCTGCACCTGCCTCAAGCTTTCCCCATCCGCAACAGTCCTCTCCACGTGTTTCCCACGCACCCCACTTCTGTGCCCCCCTCCCAACCCCCCTTGTTCCTTCGCCTTCTGCCCTACACCTTTTGCTCTTTTTCGGCGTTTGCCTGTCGGCTGCAGTGCCACTAGACCCCCGCCTCCTCCGCATTAGTTCGTCGGTCCATCCATCCATCCATCCTCCCTTCCTCCCTCCTCCGTCCATCCATACATGCCTCCAACCCTCCGTCCTTTCCCGGGCCTCTTGCCCTGCCTCCTGGGCTCTCTCCCCTGACCCTCACCTTCTCTAGGCCCCTGAGTGCTTTTGGCGAGCGGGCTGACAGCCCCTTCTCCTGATCTTTGTGTCCTGGGCCCCAGGGGGCATCTGGCCTCGTGGCCTTTGGGGTGACAGCAGGCATCACACCCCTGAAGAAGTTTGCAAGTGAGAAGAGGTGGAGGAGGAGACCACATGGAGCGGTCTCTGATGACACTTGTTCTCCTCTGAGACGTCCAACTCCCAGCTCAGTTCTGTCCATCACTGCATTTTAATGGACTTAAGAGTGGGAGCTGCCCCTTGTTTCTTGCATGCCTAACCCACCACCCCTCATATCTAGAGATTATATAAGACTGTCAGTATTCTTCTCATTCTAGAAAGGTGCACGTCTGTTAGTAGGTGTCAGAAGCAGACCTAAGTGGGAGCCTCAGGCCACCCCAGAACTGCCCCATGCTGGGTGGGCAAGGATGGGGCCATTGTCAGGGTCTGGGTGCATTGAGAACCGGAAATGGAATCAGATGGGTTTGGTGACTCAGAATTGATTTTTTTTTTCCAAGGGACAGGGAGGGGGCGTAGAGGAGGGAGGGGAGAGGAGTAAGATAGGGGGATGGGGAAAGAGCTGCTTTGCACAGCTAAAACGTTTTTGTCATCAACCCAGAAACTGAGGTACAAGGGCAACCCTTGCCCAAACCCCCTCTTAAGAGGAAAAGGGCTTGCATAGCTGATCAAGGGGACTTTGAAGATGCTGAAGGGCCCTAAGACAGCAGTTTCTCTCCTCTGTGGCCATCCTATTAGTGCAGGACCTGAGAAGCTGGGTGTAACTTTGACAATGCCATGGCAACCCAGGTGGAACAAAATTGGGGATGGGGACCTAGGAGATTATCTGTTTGGGATGCCACAGAAAAGCAGAAAGGACCTGTCTGAGAAATCTCAAGAAGGGACTCAGGGATCTGTAGTAAAATATGTTAAGGACTGTTTCCCGTTTAAACGGGGAAGCGGGCCCAGAAAAGAGATAATTACCCGCAGTCACCCAACTAGTCAGCAGTAGAATCCTGAACTGTACCTTGGAATGAAGGATCCATAAGAAAGGTGGCTGGATCCCCCCTAACGGGGCCAGCTCATTCCAGAGGTAGCAGGTGAAGGAAGAATGGGCACTTGAGAAAGATCCACTGCAAGGTTCTCCAAGTGGTCCTGAGCACCAGGTGCTTGTCCAGTAGTGAGAGCTTCCTCCTGCTTGGCCCCAGGACCTGGTCGGGTGGGAGATGGGGCTTCTGGGATGGGGGTGGTCCTTCTGAGCTGTGTTTCTCATCCAGGGGCTGAGTTGGAGGAGAGTAACAAGAACCTGAAGAAGTTGGATGCCATGACCCTCATTAAAGAAGGTGCGAGTTGACACACGCTGGGGCTGGGGCCCAGGGCAGACAGGACCGCCTTCCCTTCTTCCACCACGACCCAGGAGGTGGCTGCCTGAAGCAGCAGGTCTGGGGATTCTCACTTTGATAGGTCTGAGTCAGCCTATTCCCCTGGCTCCTGTGACTTATTGAGGGAGATCCTAATCATGGGTGTTTGGTGCCCACTCACCTGAAAGCCCGCATTCTTAGGGACTGGTTAGATTGAACTCTGGAAGCTGGAAGCATCCAATGTAAAGCTTGTCACATCAGCTGGGAGGGGAAGTGTCATCTGAGTGGTGGGTGGGAGTGTTCTCTGATCTTAAAGGGAAAATCCGGTGTCCTCAGCCCCAGTGATAAGGGCTTCTGTCATTGCAGACATGTCCATCTTCGGGCACTGCCCTGCCCATGACGACTTCTATTTGGTTGTATGTAACCATTGCAGCCAAGTGGTGAAGCCTCAAGCTTTCCAGAAGCACTGCGGTGAGGGGAGCCCTCGGGAGGAGATAGAGGGGACAGGGGAAGGTGGAACTTGGAACTCTGAGGACGAGATAGAGGGGACAGGGGAAGGTGGAACTTGGAACTCTGAGGACAGGGCCGATTGGGAGGTCATGTGGGTAATGGAGGGAGGCTTTGGGAATAAGAAGGTGGAGGCGGGGAGCTTCACAGATTGTAGTTGGTTGGGGTTATTGTTTAAGCAACCTTTTAGCATCTGGTGGAGTAAAGTTCTAGCGTCTGGGAAGAGCTAAGAGGTTCAGGAAGCTGACTCCTAGAATTTTGAGTCTTGAAGGCTCAAATTCAAATGGGAAGGAGGCAGATTTAAAATCTAAGCTTTGGAAACTCCAGGTTCTCTATCATGAGTCTGTGAGCAGGGTTAGGAGGTTGGGGAAGGAGACAGTTGATGCCACTCACCTCGATTGCTCTCTCCACCTCCTGGTGACAGAAAGAAGACATGGGCCGCTCAGCAAGCTTTACGCCCAGGCCCCACCCCCACCTCCAGCCCCTGCCAGCTCTCAGAAATGCCATGTAGTGAACGGTCAGGGCCCAGCTTGTAGGGCCCCAGGTTCCACCAAAACCTCCTCCAGGGAGAAGGGCCAGGGGTCCCGGAGCCGTGGCCACCAGCCTCCGGAGAAGACCCAGAAGGACAACCTCTGGTAAGGAAAGGCTGGAGACTCCCTGAGACAAGCCCTGACCCTAGCCCGGGTGGGGGGGGGGGGGTGGCGCCCACGGGGGGGGGGGG
>NW_006774564.1:2252000-2255705 GCF_000442215.2 Lipotes vexillifer | reverse complement strand
GGGGGGGGGGGTTGGCACACATGGAGGCGGCTGTGGGGCGATGGGCACTGCTCACTGCGGGAGGCGGCCATCTCTCTCTGCAGCTCCCTTCTACTCACTCCAGGGAATATAGGGTCCCCTTTTCCCATGTTCTGCACCCCTGTAGGAGCCCACCCAAGTTCCAGGGCTGGGAAAGGAGATGGCTCTGGGCTAGAGTCTGGGGCCCAGGCCCAGCCTCCCTACCTCCCAGCCTGCACCCTCTCTCCATGTATAGCCTTTTCGTGCCTGTGGTGAATCTGGAAAAGATGTCCAGTCTCCCGAAGCCCGATGGACACGGAATCAGGGTGGCTCCGCCCTCTGCTTTCCTCAGCCAGCCGGCTGGCCTCACCAAGGACCCCCCTGGAAAAAACCCCATGGCATCCCCTTCTAAAGAACTTCCTGGCAGAGGGAGCATCGAGATAACCCCCAGCGAGGGCCCCAGTCACCGGGCTGAAGGCAGCCCGTCTGAAAAGGAGCCTGGTGGGGCCAGGCTGCCCCCTAAAACCCACCGGAAGATGGCTCGTGAGTAGTCGTGGTCTTGGGGTCAGGAAGGTAGAGTGGGGACTCCTTTGGACTGCTTTGTCCTTGGCCTGATGGAGAGGGGGTCAGGAAAGGGTGGGCTTGGCCATCACAGGGTGCCAGGGTACAGGAGCCCCTGGTCATCCCTTGATGTGGACACTCACTTGACCTGCTTGCTTTCTTGGAAGATTCTCTTCGGCCCATGTCTCCTGATTAAGGCCGTGGGAGCCTGTGCCCAAGAAGGTGAAGGTATTTTTCCTCACCTTGGGCTGTTGAACTTTATCTCTTTTCTCATCTAGATCCAGGGCACCAGAAGCCTCCCATAGCTGGTTCCCCTGGCATCCCAGATGCCTGTAGCTGCTTTTGTTTCCTGGTACATGTTGCCCTGTTTGAGACTTGGGGTCCCCCAAAGGAGTGCCCAGGCTGGCATGGGGACGGGATGGTTCTTACACCCAGCAGAGAGCTGCTGATGCCCAGAGGATTATCTCTGGAAGGCTGCAGCCCCAGACTCGAGGCCCAGAGGCTCTCCTGCCTTAGGCCCAGCTCTTCCCAGGCCTTTGGCCTGAAGATGCCAGACCCTCCCAGAAATGGCCTTGGGGTTCACGGGAACCGCTTTCCCCACAGGGAAGGAGTGCGACCTCAACAGGCAGTGTGGGGTAATAAATCCAGAGACCAAAAAGATCTGTACCCGCCTGCTGACCTGCAAGGTAACCCCCAGTCCCTCTGCATAGTGAGGGAGGACAGCACAGACACGGGCCCTGGGCAGGGAGACCAAGTGAGATCTCATCCAAGATCCAGCTGAAGGGATGGGGTTAAGCCCAGACCAGGCAAGGGGAGGGGATGCTCTCCATACTGGGCCCAGGGATGGGGACAGCGGGCAGGGGGTGGCTTCCAGATCCCCCTCTCCAGAGGAGGGTTCTGGCCCTGTCAGGAAGTGAAACAAGGACACACAAACACACCCACACTCACACGCCCAGTCTCTTCACCTGCCCAGGCCAGAGCACACCGCTGCCCCTTTACCTCTGCTCAGCCCCTCCCCCCTGCTGTGTTCTAGATCCACTCCGTGCACCAGCGCAGGGAAGTCCAGGGCCGAGCCAAGGACTTTGACGTGCTGGTGGCAGAGCTGAAGGCCAACTCCCGCAAAGGGGAGTCTCCCAAGGAGAAGAGCCCAGGGCGCAAGGAGGCAGCTCTTGAGCGCCCCTCCCAGGAGCCCCCGTCCTCAGTCCAGGTTGTGGCAGCAGTGGCTGCTCCCAGCAGCACCTTCTCTGCTCGTGCCAAGCAGACCTACCCATACTGTGCACTGCCCAGGTACGTCCAGGATCCAGCGCCCATCTTACCTGGGGACACTTGGCCCCAGGCCATCAGGAACCCCTGGAGACAGGCCCAGGGAGTGCCCTGGAAGATGCTGCTCACTCCACCCTGAGTGTGTGGGGAGGGGCCCCTGGTGGTGGTGTGGATGTGGGTGACTCCCTGTTCCTAACCTGGCACACTGCAGTACCCCAGGCTCTCTGTAGTGTTCCAACACCCAGGAAAAAACATTTTCCCAGCTGCTTCCAACAGGCCAAAAGTGATAATTGGGGAGCCGAAAGAGTCAGGGTCCTGGGTGAGGCAGTCCTACTGTGTATTAATTCACTGGCCCCTTCGTGTGCAGAGGCTCCGCTGGAACCCGGGGAGAGCCTGCCTTGCGGAAGGAGACACACACACATCTCTGCCTGTAACATGGGGGCAGACACGAAACATAGGCTCAGCTCACAGATAGGCTCACAGGAATCTGTGATGCAAGAAGGGGGTTGAGAAAATTGACTGGGCTGACCAGAGCTGGGTGCGGTTATACTCAGATTTTCTGGAAGAGGCGAATGTGAAGCAGATTGTCCCCCTGAGGAGGCAGGGCCAGGGAAGTGAAGGGGCTGTGGGGAGAAAACCCCTTGGGAACTGTGGCCCCTGATCTTTCTGGCTCTTACTCTGTGAGCTCTGTTGATCCCTCCCTTCCTGTCCTCCTTCCTCGTTGTCTGATCACCCAGCAGGGTGTCTGCCCCGACTTTTTGAGCTTGGCAGGTTCAGGGACACATCTACCATGACCCACTCCCATCACATCACCCTCACATCCCCTTTGGCCCTTCCAGGTCCCGGGCCTCCTCTGAGAGTGAGTTGGACGATGAAGGCCCTTGTGGTGGTGATGGGGACCCAGGCCTGTTCCCCTTCCCCCTGCCCCGGGGTGGTGCCCAGGCCTCCAGCGAGGAGAGTGAGGAGGAGGGGACATCTGATGACCTCCACCTCCCCACTGACTGCCATTATGCAACCCGACCCCCTCGGCCGCAGGCGGTAAGGACCTGGGGCAGGGACCTGGGGGTGGGGGGCCAGTCCTCCTGGCCCACAATGTGGGGAGGAGGTCAGATCCTACGTGAAGGTGCCCTCCCTGTATTTCAGGCCCCTTTAACCATGTGCCTTCCTTCCGCCTCCAGTTCTGCACCTTTGGGAGCCGGCTGGTGAGTCCAGGATGCTATGTGTTTAGCCGCCGGCTGGACCGGTTCTGCTCGGCATTGAGCTCTATGCTGGAACGGCACCTCAGCTCACACATGTGGAAGTGAGTCTCTCGGCCCCAGAACCTCCCTTCCCAGGCCCCAGGCATACACGGGCTTCAGAACCCTTAATTCGTCACACATACCTATAGATGTGGCTTGGCTGTTTGCCAGGAAGACCCCAGGTAGGGTGAAAAGGAGGTGGGGAAACTTGGCAGCCTGGAGCTGGGCTAAGGCAGGACCTGAATGGGTCGCCTGGGAGTGAATCTTAACTCTCACCAATCACTTCCAGTACCTTTTGGGTAAGTAGGGATAGGGGATGTCCAACCTGAGATTTAAAGTGAGGTTTTTAAAGGGTCTGTATATTAGTTCATTCCTGCCTTTCCCTGTGCCTTCTTCCTATCCCTCAGTTCCAGCGTTTCCCAGCAGAGGGCGGCACTGCCAGGGCTCTGTGGGCCATTTCTACGTGGGTGGAAAGACTTGTATGTTGGTGGGGAGGCCCTCTTGCTTGCTTGGCGTCACAGTGGGTCTCTCTCCTTGCTGCAGGAAGATCCCCCCGGCGGCTGAGCCTCCATCCCACCTTGTCAGTTCCCCGCCATCTGCTCCCCTGAGCCCATCCTCTACGGGCAGCTGCCCCCGCCTTCCAGGC
>NW_006774564.1:2245921-2251990 GCF_000442215.2 Lipotes vexillifer | reverse complement strand
CCCAGACCCGCCTGCCCAGCCTCCACGCCCCCCACCAAGGACAGCCTTGGCCCCGGCTACCCTGCAGGCTCCCCCAACGTGGCAGCCGCCTGCAGCCAGGCGGAGTGCATGGGCGGGAGCCAGGCTATCACCTCACCACTGCCTGCCAACACACCTTCCCCGTCCTTCAGCAAGCTCCCACCTTCCAAAGCCAGCAAGTCATCCAAAGGCAAGGACGGGCTTGAGGTGGAGGCTCCTTCTCGAAAGCGAAAGTTATCCCCTGGGCCCACCACTTTCAAACGGACCTGTGTCCTGGAGCCCACTGGAAAAGGCAAACCCTCTGGCTGCCGGGGCCTCTCGGCCAAGACTAAAACAGGCCTGGGCATGGGGCTTAATGGGACGGTGGAGCCAAGAGTGAAGCGGGCAGGGCCCCTGGACTGTCGGGGTTCCCCTCATCAGCCCCCCACGCCAGTCAAGGCTTCTCAGCTGGACAACCAGGGAGCGGCTGGACACCCGGCCAAGGCCCTGCCGACCAACTGCCTCTCTGAGGAGGAGGTAGCCAAGAAGCGGAAAAACCTGGCCACTTACTGCCGGCCAGTGAAGGCCAAGCACTGCCAGGCTGGTGCCCCTGCCGACGCGGCCTGCTCTGTGCGCCGCAAGAAGCCGGGTCCGGCCCTGGCCTTTGAGGAGAAGTGTTCTACACTGAAGGTACCAGCCCAGCTCCCTGAAGAGCAGGGGCGGGGAAGGGTCAGGATGGATGAGGTTGGAGTGCACAGGCACCTGACAAAAAGAGGTGCTTAAGTAAACGTCTGTGCAGGGAAGGGAAGACTGGGGAAGTTGAGAGAGAGTTCCTGGGCCATCTGCTCTAGGGAGAGGTGACCCCAGCTTTTGCTTGGTGGGCCTTCCCCTATCCCCAGCCCTCTCCTTTGGGCTAAGGAGATGTTGCCTCTGCCTCTCCCCCTTCCCCTGCTTGCTTTAATCAAAGGGCCACTTTCTGAATTGGCTGTGGCCCTCACTCCAGGACTTGGAGCTACCTCTGTTCCCTGAAGGAGAGAATGCTGGACTCCATGAGCTCTGATAAGAAAGGTTTGGGCAGTGGGGTTGAGCTTGGGTCCCTGAGCTGTGGCCTAACACGCTGCACACAGGCTGGGTGGGCTGGTCTTGTTCATTGGTTTTGCCTCTGGGCATCAGGGCATGAAAGGGCAGGGACATAACCCAAGGTCCCCATATGCATGTCCGCCCACCTTATACATATACCCATTGCCAGGTTTTGAGGTGCCAGGCAAGCTCTCCAGGGTTTCTGGTAAAGCCAACAGCCAGGTTTATTTGCCTCTTCTGATGGGAGCCCTGGAGTAGCATGCTATGAGCTATCCATATGACCTTAGCCAGGAGGAACGTATTGGAGGGGGGAAGGGGAGATGCCCTCCTGGTTTAGGCACTGGCCAGATGCATACCAACACCTTTGGTGCCCATATGAGAGTAGTAAGTTTGACAGCTGCATGGGGCCTGAGTGTGTTTTTGTCACACGTGTGCATAGGTGATCTCCAGGCTGCCTCTGCTGGGCTGGCATTCATCCTCCCCCTTGCCCAGCTTTACTCACAAGACCAGCAGGAGGAAATCAAGCCTTAGCTTTTCTGGCCCACATAGTTTGCTGGATAGGAGGACAGTTAGACCCCCAGCCCGACCCTGTCTCTTGCCTCTTGTCTTCCTACAGTCAAAAGCCCATTAACAAGAAAGTGCCTGCCCACTGCGATGGAGCCGCCAGCACCTCCTCCCCTCCAGATCCGGGCCCCAGGCTGCTGCCGCTTTTTATAACTTTATATTATTTTTTTTAAGAAAAAAAAACTCTTTAAAATACCTCAAGACTGTCTCCTGTTCTGTTGCTGCTAAGAAAATATAAAAACAGAAACGTAGAAAAGGAAGGAAAGAAATGTAACAAAATGAGTGTCCTTACTGTCCCCAGCTGCTCCCCAGGAGGCTGAGATGATAGGCAGTCAGACAGACTCCAGCTCCCGTCACTTGCCTGCAAAAAAAAAATCTCTTACACTCGTATATTTTTGTCCTTTTAGTCTGTGGAAATGGCTGGGGGTTGTATCACTGGGGGAGTCTTAGGATGAGGAGGCATGTGTCTCGGAGCGAGCAAGGGGACTACAGTCCCACTGGGAAAGGAAACTTGATGGGGGAGGGGAGCCACACCTCTGGCTCTACTCTTGGATCTTGGCCTTGAAGGTCTGTGGATGTCCGCCTGTGGCCCTTTTCTGGTTTTCCAGCAATCCTGCTCCTCCGTCCTGTCTCTGAATTTCTGCCTCAGTTTCTTCAGCCCTTTCTGCCCTTCCTGTCTCTTACTAGTAGCCTTATTTTCTCAACCACTGGAACTTGAGTTGGTAATTGCACTCAGGATGTCCCTGATTTCTGTGGGACGGCCTGGTTTTGGTCTCTTTCTCCATGGCCTGTGGGTTTACCCTTCAGGAAGGGGTACAGCCTCTCCCAGGTAGGCCTCCTTAAGCTGAACCACACCTTTTTTTGGAGGCAGGAAGGGAAAAGGTATCCTCACTTACAGAACTTCCCTTGGTGTGGGAGGCAGCAGCTGTGTGGGAGGCCCTAGCCCCTCAGGTTCGCCTGGCTCCCCAGGGCTGAGCAGATGGTGTGGAGGCGGCAAGGGCTGGGAGTGCCCTAGTTTTTCCATTTGTCTCACTGGGGACAACAGCTACTGTGCAGACACGGGATACGACTGTTGCACGTCCCTCCTTTGGTCCTCAAACCTGAATTCAGCAGGCACAGGGCACTAGTTTTCAGCCTTCTCCTGTCCTTTCAGTCTCCTTGTTTTTAGGCAGGGAGGGATCTTATTCCCTTAACAAGACAGAAGAAGAGGTGGCAGGAGAGAGTGGGCAACCAGGGAAATCCAGTGTTTCTGGAAAACTGTTCAAAACACTGGTTTCACACGCTTGGTTCAGTATACCAAATCTGTGATTCGGGTGAAATAAGTTGTCGTAAATGTAGTTTCCACAGGCTATTTGAGACATAAGCCCCGTCAGCCCGGGTAGACATAAAGATACACACGAGTTGGGCAGAAGACACAACGGTGGGCCCGGAGCTGTCCAGTCGCCTTCTGCCCTCGGGGCTCTCCAGGACGGATGCGCTTTCCCCCAGCCCCCAGAGGGCGCTGTGGACGAACCGCCGCATTGCCGGCGGCGTCCCGGGGAGGAGCCTCTCCCGCAGCCGAGGCCGCCTCCGCGATCGCAAACCCGGAAGACGTGCCCTGGCAGCTGGAAGTGTGGGGCGGCTGGGCACCGCCATGCAGTCCCTGGAGGTAGGTCTGGTTCCCGCTCCACAGAGGGAGCCGAGACTGACCCGGTGGCTGCGGAGAGGCAGTGGGATCTTGGCGCACCTGGTCGCTTTGGGCTTCACCATCTTTCTGACAGTGCTGTCCCGGCCAGGAACGAGTAAGTGTGCCAGGCGGGGCGGGGAAGGGGGCGGAGCTGAGATGCTGGAGGGGCAGCGCTTGGGAGCGCTAAGAGGCGTGGAGTGGGGACCTTAGCAGTGGATGGGCGGACTGTGGAGGGGTAGTAAGGGCGCGGTGGGGCGTGGCCCTGGGGCTGGGGCCTGGAAAGGTGGGGCTTTGGGTGCTGGGAGGAGAGGAGGCGACTGAAGTGAATGGAACTCACTAGTTCACCATAAGCAAAGCCCCTCGTGGATGATACAAGTAAAGGAGGGATGCCAAGGTCTGTTGTAGGACTGGGCTGGTAGCTGCGAGGTGCTGAATGGGGAACGCAGGCCAGAGTGGTATGTTTGCCCTCTTGGTTGCTCACCCTAAGGCCCTTTGGCTGCTCCACTTCGCCCGGAGTTCCTGATTACCCATTAGGGTTGGAGACACTACTCTGACCTTTCCCCTCCAGCCAGATTCTTTGGGCTCCAGCCAGCCACAGGGGTAGAAGCAACGGTGCCCAGTCGTCAGTCTGTTCTCTTTGATTCTTAGGTCTTTTCTCCTGGCACCCTGTATTCATGGCCTTGGCGGTGAGTTTGGGCTTCTTTCTGCAGGTGATTTGTTTGGATATGCCCCTAAGGAAGCATCCAGGCTTCAGAAGGCTTAGCCTTTCTGAGGCTCAGAGAGGTGGGGGGAAATGCCCAGGGCCCCATCTTTCCCTGCAACCTGTGAGATCAGGAAACATGGAGGGCTGGGCTGTAGGTAGTCAGGTGGTTTAAGGGGGTGGGAGGACATGGAAGATACCTTTTTTTTTCTCCATTAGGGCCTGAAAGGAGGAAGTGGAAGGGGTGCAATCCAGTTGCTCCCCACTCCAAAGTTCAGGAGGAAGTTTAACATTTGCTGTTCCCATTGGTCAAGAAATGAGGGTCATTGTCTGTGGTGGAGGTGGGGGCATGATGTCAGCCTGAATGATGAGACTTCCACTCTAGCATGGATTCCCAGTTCTGCCCACAAATGCTGACCTGTGTGGCAGGTGGTCCTGGTGGGGGTTCTTTAGCCCCCACCCTCTGTCCTCCTTGTTTGGATGTATGAGGGCACCTCATTTTTCTTAGGCCTCCAAGCTGGGTCTGAGGCTCACTGGCCCTCTCCTGTGTTCACAGTTCTGCCTCTGCATGGCTGAGGCCATCCTACTCTTCTCGCCTGAGCACTCCCTGTTCTTCTTCTGCTCCCGAAAGGCCCGGATCCGACTCCATTGGGCGGGGCAGACCCTAGCCATCCTCTGCGCAGCCCTGGGCCTGGGCTTTATCATCTCCAGCAGGACCCGCAGTGAGCTGCCCCACCTGGTGTCCTGGCACAGCTGGGTAGGGGCTCTGACACTGCTGGCCACTAGCGTCCAGGCACTGTGTGGGCTCTGCCTCCTCTGTCCCCGGGCAGCCAGGGTCTCAAGGGTGGTTCGCCTCAAGCTCTACCATCTGACATGTGGACTGGTGATCTACCTAATGGCTACGGTAACAGTGCTCCTGGGTATGCACTCTGTGTGGTTCCAGGCCCAGATCAAAGGTGCAGCCTGGTACCTGTGTCTGGCGCTGCCCCTCCATCCAGCCCTGGTAATCATGCACCAGATCTCCAGCTTCTACTTGCCAAGGAAGAAAATGGAAATGTGAATTCCTCCAAACTGTGAATCAAAATGGGACACTTGACTTGGACTTCAGTGGTTCCTTTGGTGACCTTCAGGGATCCACTTCAGAAGTGGTAGGGTTTTTGTATTTCTTAGCTGGGCTAGGGGCTGCAGAGACCCAAACTGCTGTTGCTGACAGATGACTCAGTGCGCCAAAATGGGGAAATGTACGGGGCACAAGTGAAAGGTGATAGGGAGCTTGATCCTGAAGCCTCCACTCTTGATGGGAGACAGAAGTGTTGGGTGGTGGTGGTGATGGTACTGGCAGTCATTTCTTGCTTGCATGCCTGGTGAAAAGTTGGATTCCTGTAACTTATGAATGACAGCTATGGCTCTTGGGGTCACTTTGAGAAAGCAGTGTAGTGGAGAGAGCCAGTGGGTCTTGTTTATGGGGTGTGGTCCTTGTACACTCTACTGTGGGACCTTATGCGAGTCACATGTCTCAGGACCTCAGTTTCCTCACCTGTGTAATGAGTGATTGTTTCTAAACAATTTCTCTTAACATTCAGTGTCTGTCAAGTTGATGTCACAGAACACCCTCTCAGGTCTGAACCGTGGGTTGGCCCACTCAGCAGACTCAGGGTGTAATTCTTACATTCATTGTCTCCTTACCCCTCTGGAGGGACAGGTCAGCTCTTGTGGCCTTTCAGGAATCTGTGCCGATTTGGCCCCTGCATCAGGGGACAAGGGATCAGGCACTGTGGAGAGAAGGGGCCCAGGTGAGGGTCTCCAGAACATCAAGACAGTAAAGGCACTAAAGTCACTTTAAAACTTTTGGAGGAGCAAAAGGGCATTGGCTTAACTAAGCCTTGGCTCATGGCTGGGCTTCTTAGCCCAGCTAAGAACTTCCTTCAGCTCACTTCAGGATCTGGGCTTGAGGGCTGCGAGACATCCATTCTCAGTGGCAATGTAGTCCTGAACATCTCATGTTTTGTCCTTCTTAGGGCTCAGGTCCTTGCCTTAGCACATAGCTCCGTGGAGCTCTTCC
>NW_006774564.1:2206440-2245899 GCF_000442215.2 Lipotes vexillifer | reverse complement strand
CTCTTCCGAAGCTGTTAGAACAAAATAAGAGTCAAGGAAATGGGGCAGGGCTCTTCTGATCTAAGAGGAAACAAAGTGTCTGTGGTTCCCCTTCTCCCCTCGTCAGCTAAGCTTTCCTCAAGTGTCATCTCTTGCCAGCTCTTTGGCCCAGGAGGGGGCTGAATTTGGTGCCAGCTGGCAAATGAGGGCTGGGCTCTCTTCCCTGCAGAGACCCCTCTCCTTGTTCCAAACTGAAAGTATCAGTAGTTCCCCAGACTGCCCTCCGTGATAAGGGCTGGATGCTAGATTGGTTAACTGTCGTCTGGCTCAGTCGGGGAGCTGGGATCTCCGTAGACCATGGCAAATACTGAAAATGGCTGAGCCAGGAAATTGGTGCTAAGGCTGGTAGAGAGAGCTCAGTGGGAACTCTGGGAGGCCTGGGGTGTAGGGCCTGGAGCTCCAGGTCCTGGGAGCAGGGGTAGGTGTTCCTAGATAGCAATATTTTGGATATCTCAGGTCTTTAGAAGATTCAAGACCTCCTCTCTGGGTGGCTCAGAAGCGGGGAGGTTGGTATGATTCAATCGTACAGGAGTGAGAACTGCAGGGACAGAGGGGTCCTCTGAGCGGACCTTGCTAGGATCCTCCCAGGTCAGGTTTCATCTCCTAGGAGCTCTCCAGACCCTGAGCATCTCAAGGGGGACCCCTGCTATGCAGAGGGTGATTGTTCCTGTCTTTTTCATTGCCCTCTCTCCCCTCTCCAACTCCTCAGTGTGTTCTGAACTTGGGAGAGATGGTTGCTGGGGCTGCGTCGAGGAGATTCTCACCGAGGGTCGCTTTGATCAGGGAGCCCATCTCCCCTTGCCCACCACAGTCACTGCTGGGAGTCTTACTCTGTCTATAGCAGGGTAGGAAGGGTGGGTGGGTTCACCAGCTTGCTCTGGGAGCCGAGCAGGCAACACCATAAAGCCTGAGCCTGCCTGAGGTGTTGCCTTCTCCCAGGTGGTGCGGGGGCTGGTGAGCGGGCAGGCTGGCTGACAGCCGGCAGTTTGCGTGGGCAGTGCCAGCTGATGTCTATTCCCAGCCCTGGGAGGAAGGGGGAAGTCATTTATGTTCCGCAGAAGGAAGGGGTCCCAGCTGTCACTTCTCTGACCGGTAGGCCTCAGGGAGGGGGGGCAGAGGCACAGGGCAGAGAGGGGGGGACGGGTGGTCTCCTGCTTAGCCAGTCTGATTGCAGTATAGGGAGGAGGTCGCCAGGAGGAGCCCTTCTTCCCAGCTGGCCAGATTGCAGGGGGACTTCCCTCCGCTCCCCTCCTTTCTCCTTCCATCACCACCTGCCCTCACATCCTGGGGCAGCAGCTGGACAACCATTAGACCTCAGTGCCAGGGCACTCTTCCTCCAGCTGGGATCTCGGGGGCTGACGGCTGCATATGCCTTTTGCTTGTGTGTTTCCTCCTCCCTACACCCCCTATCCCCCCACCTCCCTGTATCTCCCCATCTGGGGTGTTATCTGGGTTCCTCAGGAGTGAGGCAGAGGCCTTGGGGGAGAAGCAAATGGCTGCCCTTTTGCCCTTGTCCCCTAACTAGGGAAAGCTGCTAGTAGCCAGCCTGTTTTGCCTTTTATAAAAAAAGCCAGGGTGTTCAAGTCTTTTTAAATTCTGTGTCATTTGCACAAATTTGCATATCAAGCTCACTAAGTCCTGATTCCGAATATGATTACATTCAAACTCAGCCTTGAGGACATTAGAAATATAGATGCTTTTTGTATCTAAATCCAAATGGTAATAGGATCGGCATTCTGGGTTCACATACCACCCCGAAGCCCCCATCTTTCCCATAGCCACCGCTTTCCCACCCCAACACTTCCCTCCGCCCTGCCCCTGGCTGCGGGGTGGTGTTGAATGGCAGGAGCTCTGTCTGGGGAAGTCTCCCAGGCTCACCTTCTTGGCTTTTCAGCTGCATCGAAGGTAGGCTGCTATCTCTAGCCAGCCTGTGCCTCCTCTGTCCGCACCCTCTCACAGCGCAGACGACCTCTCCCCACTCCGACACTGGCCTGTCCCTTCCTTCTCATCGTCCCCACCCTTCCACCCCTGGGCATGGCTGCTATGGGTCTTGTTTTTAAAACCTCACCGTGGGAGATCCAGGCATTCTTCCTGAGCCAGCTGGCTGCTATGCCAAGGCCCGTTCAGAGTTAACAATAATCATTAGCTGAACAGTGCTGGGGCCTTTCAGCTCCAGATCTCTAAGCACTTGCAGGCTGAGTCAGCCAGCCCTCACCTTCCCCGTCTTCTTGGGCTGCAGAGGGAGGAGGGGTCAGGAGTCTCACCTCCTAGCCAAGCCTTATCCTTCCTCTGGGAGCGGGTCCTGAGCATCCTCTGAGTAAACTAATAAGGCCTTTTCACCTGACAAAGGTCAAGATGTAGGGAACGTAGGACATGCTCCACTGACACTGGTAGTGGTGGCTGTTGACCTTGAACGTCTAGTACTCCTGCCCTTCCTTCTGTTGACCTGTCTTGGCCTCCAGGGGACACCCCTGACTCCCTCAGCATTTCTGGTGGCCCTCTGCAGGCTTAGGGAGCAGGGAGGCGTCTGGTTCAGTGCTCCCACTGCCCCTGCGTCTGGTTGGCATAAAGAGCCTACATATCATGAAGTGAAAAGTGAATCGACCGGGGAGCTAGGAAACCTGCAGTCTGGGTTTACCCAGCTCCTAACACTGGTGTGGCCACAGGCAAATCACTTACTGCTTGACCTATCTCACAGGGATGTTGTGAGCGCTAGATGACAGAATGCTATGTTAACAGGCATTGGGAAGTTCAAAGCATTAAACAGATGTAAACAGGTGGTATTACGTGCTTGTCCTTATCTCTCTTTCACTCAGCCTGGCTCTGGGTTTTATGCTTTTAGGGAGGCAATAAAGAGTTATGGATAATGATGCTTAGAGGACCCAAGTCTCTGAGAGGTTGTGTTGCTGGCCATCACTGGAGAACACAGACATTTCCTCCTAGATGCAAGGTCAGGAATGCAACCAAGGCTATGACTCTAGTGAAGCTTGCCCTGAGTGCTGCCAGCTAGTGCTTTCAAGTCACAGGGCTGATTGCAAATCTGGGAGTCAGTTATCCCCCAGGTCCAGCCTGAAGCTCCTGGAGCTGGTCTTTGTCTGGAGCTCCTGGTCACAAGTCTATCTAAATTTCTCCTACCTAATTCTGCTCTTCTGAGGGAAAGGCGGAGCAGACAATCCAGGAAGGGAGGAGCAACAGCAATGGACACAACACTGCCACACCAACCCTCTGGTTTCCCCCATAGCCACAGGCTGCCTCAGGCCCTCACCCAGGCACAGGGTGGAGGTGGGGAGCTGTGAGACACAACCCCTGGCTTGTTCACGGGTTTGTCTCTCCTTCCTTGTTTCAGGCTCTTGGAGTAGGATCACAGCCCCTTCCTCCTCAAAGGACTTTATTGGAATTAAAACACACACGCACATGCACACACACATGCACACGCCATGAAAGCAGTTACGTTTAAATTAGGAGGATACTTTCCATTCCTTTGGTCCGAGAACAGCCAGCGGTCTGCCTGGAGTGGACACAGAGAGGCAGGCACCCCAGGAGCGCAGAGGCTTCAGTATTTGTTTTTTAATCTTGGTGGGTTTTATTTTATTTTTCTCTATCCTGGGATCCAGGAATGAAACATTAGTCACGCATTGCAGTCATGGCCTCAGCAAAGCGTAGGCACAGAGAAGACACAGCTGAAAGGCAGGAGGATCGTGCCCCAGAACTGCCCTGGAGGGTGGTTTGATGTAGACAGTCTCCAGCACTGGGCTAAGCTTAAAGCAGACAGATTCCCTCCATTCCCTCCAGTAAGACCACCTTCTCCCTACCCACCCCCCCACCCACCCACCCAGAAGGCTTGACTAAGTTACCAATGTGCAGGGAATAAGTTCCAGTTTTTAATCTACCTGCTATTAGAATTTCCCAGATTTTTTAAACCTCTCTTAAAAGCAGATTAAGCGGCTACTTCAGGCTAGTCTCTGGTACCAGAGGATTCAACTTTGTCTCATTGAGTATACATGAGAGGCCCCCAGCACCCCTCTCTTTAAAGCAGATTCCCACTTACCTCACAGTGCTTTCTAAGGATGCCCAAGACTGGGCTCGGCCTTTCTGCTTAGGTCCACGCCTAAAGCAAACTACGGCCAAGTGAAGGAGCAGTGGGAGGTGAAGGAAAAGCAGCACAAAGTTCTATCCAGCTGCAGTGCTCCCCAACCTGTGTGCATGTTTGTATGGGCGTGCACATGCATACACACCCCCCAACTTTGGGGTCAGTGACTCTCACCTTATGTGTGTCAGTGCTGTAGGGCACCTAGAAGTTCCTGCAGGGCCTCATGTCCTAAAGGTTGGTTCTCTCCATGCCCTCTGTGGCTGTGGGACTGTAACAAAGCCTATGTCGACTGGAAGGCCTCAGGGCAGGAAAACACTTCATGTTTTCCACACAACAGTATATAAGCCTGATGAAAGGGCTTGACATGGCAGCTGCTTTAGCTCTCCTCTCTCAAGCCTGGGGAGAGGAAGCATCCAGCATAGGCTCACTGTAGCCAGACCAGAAGAGCTAACCATACTGCTGCATGGGCCTGAGACTCTTCTGCAGTGTGGGTGGGAAAAGGGAAGCTTCACCAGCGGTTGCCCGGGAGACAGGATAAGGGGTACAAGAGCTACAACTGCGGAAAGGGAAGGAGTTTGAGAGATCAGATGGAAGAGAGACTAGGCTGGGCAATCCACTGAACTCTCATTTTCTGTTCTAAAAGGTAACCATCATATTAACCTCATCCATTCTCCTGCAGTGCCACCTAAGAGGAGCTAGGGGAAGAGCTGCAAGACATGGCAGACAAAACTGCACATCTTGGCCAGAACCTATGGAACTCCCTGGGGGGTTGGGGAAGCGGGGAGAAGGGGAGGGTTGCAGAGATGCAGCCACGGATTCCTTGGGATGATGGAGAAAAGAGTATCAAAACGTTTCAGGCACAGAGACAGGGCTTGGCACAGGCCAAAATACAGGGGAGAACTCTCAGTAGTCTTCCCCAGATCTGTTCTCTTTATCAGCTCACCCTCTTGGCTAAACTCAGCCATAGCAAAAACTGCTTTGGAAAGATTGAAAAATACTATATAAATGTAGACTCTGGGGGTGCTGTGGCATCAACATCTGTCATTTCATTGACTGCCAAGGTTGATTGGTCTGATGTGGCTGGCTGTGAGGTGTCTCCACCCCTCACCACTTTACTTGTTCCTCATGAAGAGAAAAAGACAGCTTTCCAGACAGAGGAGGACTGTCCTTTGGTCAAGATTTTATCAATGTAAGGAATTAGGTAATTTTTCAAATTCTGATTCTTTTATTTTTTTGGCTGCACTGCATGACTTGCGGGATCTTAGTTCCTCAAGCAGGGATTGAACCCGTGCCCCCTGTAGCGGAAGCGTGGAGTCCTAACCACTGGACCGCCAGGGAATTCCCCAAATTCTGATTCTTTTAGTTTCTCTTTTCCTTATATCGTTTCCTCTTCCCTTGTGGAATCTACCAAGACAGTCCCCTTCCAGAAGTACCAAGAGAGTAGCCAAAGAAACTGCATGTTCAGAGGAGTTTAGTAGAATCCAGTCCAATTTCGGGTAAGCTGTCTTCTGTACCAAGAAAGTGGGGACCGCATTTCTGTGTTCTGGGCAATGCCTAGGACATATTACACCGTCAGTGAATAATAACCTTCCTATTAGATTAATATACTTTAAGCCAAACTAAGATGGTTACCATTCACGACGTGAACATATACCGGTAATAATCAAAATACTGTGAAACCGAGCTGCTCTCCATCATTTCTTTTAACCCAGTCCAAGCATTTTTCCACGGTAGTTTGCAGGCTTGATCCAGACTTTTAAGAGAACTCTTCAGGGAGACAACCCTCCTCCCCAGGGATCCAGAAAGCCTTCTTTATTTACAGGCTCTAGCCCCAAGTCATGGAATTTCTAAACTCTCTCTTGCTAAAGCGTCAGTGACATTTCTTTTGAGAATATCTGCCAGGTTGGCAAACTATGGTCTGCTGGCCAAAACCAACCTGCTGCCTGGTTTTGTATGGTCTGTGAGCTAGTAAGAGTTTGTGCATTTTTAAATGGTTAAAAAACCTCAAATACATGTTACAATGATATGGAAATCGCATTTTAATGTCCATAAATAAAGTTTTACTGGAACAGAGCCACAGTCATTCATTTGTGTGCTGTCTGTGGCTACCTTCCTGCCACAACGGTACAGCTGAGTAGTTGTAACAGAGACTATGTGGGCTGCAAAGCTGAATACGTTTCCTGTCTGGCTGTTTACAGAAAAGGTTGGCTGACCCCTGGTCCATCTTAATGCCTAGATGTGGATTCAACCCATACGCCCTTATAACAGCATTTAACTCTTCTCCCCCTAGACAGGCCACACCCTTCTGAGGTCCAGTGAACCCCAGCCACAGGCTGAAAAGATAAATAAACCAGTCACAGACTATGCCAGAACAGAGACTCAAGCCAGGTTTAATGACCATTGTCTAGTTTTCAGAGCCCAGAGGCTCCAAGGTTTGCCAGCCTGAGAGTACATAAGTGGGAAGACTAGGATCCTGGACATGGGGAGGCCTGCTTGCTCCGCCAGCAGCGCCACAAGGAAGTACAAAGGTAAGGACACACGGAAAACTGGAATCAGTTGGCTTTACTCTCCCCAGCTGGGGTATACCTGCTCCTGGCTCCTTCCTAGGAGCCTCATAAATACAGGCAAAGAAAAAAAATCACAGATAATCACACAGACAGATTGTACAGCCCTGTCATACTGTCTCCAGGGACACCTGCTTCCTGGGAGACACGTCTGGTTTATGGGAGTTGGGGTGATGGCTCGACCTTTTCTTATAACCAGAGCTGGCAGTTTCCTACACGGGGTTCTAGTGAGCTTACATACGCTGAGTACCCGATCCCCCAGGTAGAAAGCTACCTTTGGGTTCTATCGACTGAAACCATGGGAAGAGGCTCATCAGTTCAGTCTCTTGGTGGGGCAGCCAGGCACGTCTACCAGTCTCTCAAACTGGTAGGTACTGGCCAACCTAGTGGATACAGTGGGGAGACTTAGATCCTCAGGGCCTTTTATTGATACTATGCCCTAAACTGGGTAGGATTTATGAAGCAAACGGCCCTCCTAGTCCTCAGGAACTCAGCTAGAAGGCCCCAGAAGACCCACTTCATTTGACATTCACTTTAAAGATTTTCAGAGCCCTAGATGGTGCCTAGAGGGGAAGCTGCAGTATGGAGGTGAGATTTTTCCCCGATTCCCCGGTAAGTCTGAGGAGGGAGTCCTGGTTCCTATAGCTTCAGTACCAGACTCTTCAGGAGTCTCTGGAATATAACCAGACAACTTCTTCCTCCTGCCCCTGTCTTACCAGGGCAGTTAACACAGGAAGAGCAACTTACAGCTCCCTGGTCCCCTGCCAGTGTTCTGGGTCCGTCACTGACCCAGTTCTACATTTATTTCTCACATATATCATCTTTAATCCAAGGAAGGTTTCTGAGGGGTCTGAAGAGCCAGCTAGCTCCTCATCACCCCTTCTCTCAAGATCTTCAACCTGTAGTTCTAACTCCAGGCTTTGCTGAGAAGTTATTCAGTGTCGTGGAGACGTGGGTGAAGCTTCAGGCAGTTCAGAAATCTAAAGTACAAAAGTCTGTATTTGTGGAGCCTGGCATGGTCACTGTCTCTCCTACAGGGCAAGAAAATTGTGTGCATGAAGTTGTGCACATGGGTGGGAACCACTCTGGAAGTGGACGTTAGTGGGGACTGAAGACTCACTGTCCCAATGGAAGTCAAGGTGCTGGGGTGCATGCAGACCTATAAGCATGCATCCCTATGAGCATGCAAGTACTGGAGGGAAATGCTGCACCTCTCTTGACAAAACTAGGTTACTAATAAAGGATGGACAGCAGTCTTGACATCCCAGGAACAGACAAGAAGCAGACGTTGAGTTCCAGTCCCCTCCCCGAATCTTAATAGGCAGCGGGAGTTAGGCCCTCCTAGCAAGCAGCTTTCACCTGCAGGTAAAATGACACTTCTTGGAACCTAAAGAGAGATCAGAAAACTAGAAGATCTGGAGAACTTCCGAGGGAAGGAGACTTGGTGGGAGAGAGGGGAGAGACTGAAAAGACCAACGTCAGAGAACATTTTCACCTTGGCCCTGCCCGTCCCCTTGCCAAAGCTCAGAGCAACCAACTCCCAGGGCTTGCAGTAGAGTCAAAGGGAGTTGTCTCTATACCCAAAGTATCCTGCAACTGGGATGGAATGGAACGTTGGGCCTGTTCTTAAGTTCCTTGGGCCTGACAACCACAACTGCTGTCAGACCTCTGGCTGACAGGGTCTCCTTTTGAAAGTTTAGTGGCACTGTTACAAGACTGCCTGGAACCTTGTGGAGAGGGCAAAACTTAGCCACACTCCAAATTGCCAATTCTTCTGTGGCAGAGACCACTCAATTCCATCTCCTCGGATGATGAGATCCCATGCTTTGGCCTTGCAGCAGGGCTGAGATCTCTAAGAGAGGAGCAAAGCGGCTTTGTCAACACAGAAGAGATACATACCCGGCCCCCTCCATCCCCGAGCCCAATCTAACCCAGCTGGCGCCAGACTTTCCCGGACTCCTTCCTTTGCAGTGCAGCATATTAGGGAACACTCAGAATCCCACCTGAACTTGACCAGGAGACTGAATGAAGAGATGGCATACACAAAAAAATCAGGTAGGTCCAGCTGGATGCTACATAATAGAGGCTGATTTACCCTCCTCCTCCTAGTGCAAAGAGGCCCCCATCCCACGTCTGTGGCAGGCATCCATAGAAGCTCTGCTTTCAGCACCCTCCACCCTGGTGCCACACACAGGTGCTGGGAATCAAATGCTAACCAAGGGTTTCACCAACCAGAGAATTAGCCAATCTGGAGTTTATCCCCCATCTCCAAGTTCTGTGCTGGCACCTATGCTGTGACATGGACCCCTCGATTCATGTTGTACCCCTCTGTACCACTGGTCCCAGGACAAGGCACAGATACCACGTCTCACATTGTTGCCATATCTGACAGGCAACAGGCCAGGCTCCTGCAAAGACCCATCCACCCAGGGCTCATCCAGAAAGAGGAAGGCATTAGTGGGAAGTCTTACAACGGCTTTGGGGAGTGTTACTGATTAAGGCCTCAGCCTTTTCCTGACACATTTTTCCAAAGGTTTCCTATTTCCCCAGCTGTGAAGTGTGACTTCCTGGTCAAGGATAATATAGCTTTTCCCCAACATGGCTGCCGTGGAAGCTCCCGCCAGCACACACACATCGCAGGTGTGGGTGGGCAGAGATAGGAAAAAATGATTTTTTTTTCCAAATAATTTTCTCTTAAGGAGCTACGGATGACCTCAAAAAAGTTTAAGGAATCAGCTCTTCCTCCCACCCATTCCTCATTCCCACCAGCTCAGATACACTCCTCTGCTTCCACCACATTGAGAACTGTCAGGGCTCTGGGTAGGGGTGTAGCATTTGCCTGAGAATTAGCATATCCATATTTGAAAATCATGGCAGCCACACCCTGCTTGGGGTCTTGCCTGTTGTTGTAACCGTGACCAATTCCCTTGAGTTCGGGGGGAGCCCACTCCCTTGGGCAGCTAGCCCTCTCTTCCATCCCCTCATATCCTTCAGGGGTGCATTACCTCTCCTGGGGCAGAATCTCCCCACCAACCCATCCTGCTCACACCACAATGGGCGTATCAGAGAAGACCGAGCTGACTGATTCTGGATCTGACATCCTCCGCTGGCCCTTGCCTGTCGCCTCAGGCACCGGCAGGGTGTTGCCTGGCTTGAGCTTGCCGTTCTGACCCTGTCCGGGTCCAGCAGGTTCCAGGAAGGCCACCCGCTGGTCAAAACCATCATCCTTGTCCCCACCAGCCATAGGATCGTGGTTGGGTGTGGTACTAAGCATGGAAGAGCTGAGGCTGTCTCCTTGATGGCTGGAAGGCTTCTCGACACCCCGGCACCAGCAGCGGCAAGGGGTGAGGTACAGGTATATGAGGACCAGGACCACACTGAGGATACAGCCCACGAGGGTGGTATAGGCTGTGTTGAGGGTGTCATGGTGTCCGTGCAAGGTGAAATTGTATACTTTCAACTCCACAGACAGTGTCTCATTGAAAGCCTCCCCCACGGCATAGCAGGTATACACACCCCCATCCTCGACCTGCACCCGCCGGAAATGAAGACTGCCATCCTTGGACACCGTCACTGTGCTGTTGGCCACCTCATCTAGCACCCGTTCATTGCTTGGTGTCACCCACACCTTGGTCATCCCCTGCTGCTTGGTGTCACACTTGATGGTCAAGGTGTCACCCAGGTGGGCCTCCCAGGCACGTTCCTTGTACTCGCTGCAATTGAGGAAACTCAGACTGAAGACATTGTGCAGCTTCTTGGAGCTCATGCAGTACAGGTCCTCCTGAAAGTCCATCACGGAGCTCAGCTGCCGGTACTGCCAGTGGGAAAAGAGCTGGTAGAGCTCACAGTCGCAGTGTAGCGGGTTGTTGTGCAGGTACAGCCCATTCTTGATCCAGGCGGGCAGCTTCTGCAGGTCGGGCAATGGTAAGTTCTTTAGCTTGTTGGAGGAGAGGTCCAGGAGCGTTAGTTTGGGTAGCTTGGCTCCTTCCTTGACCAGTTCCAGAGGGAAGCGGGAGATCTGGTTCTGGCTCAAGTAGAGTTTCTGCAGCTGGACCACGTCGTCGAAGGCGCAGCGGTCAACTGCCATAATGTGGTTATTGTAGAGCAGCAGCACCTCCAGCGCCTGCAGTTCACTGAACAGGAACTCGTCCAGAGTACGCAGCTGGTTGGAGGAGAGGTCCAGGTAGCGCAGGTTGGGTACTGGGGAAAAGGCCTCAGAGGAGATGAAGTTCAGCTGGTTGTGGCTCAGCAGCAGGGAGTGCAGGTGGGTCAGGCGCGTGGGGGTCCACTCGGCCCGCAGGCGGCTCAGGTTGTTGTGGCTGAGGTCCAGGAGCGCCGTGTAGCTGGGCAAGGAGTGGGGCACGTTGGGCAGCTGCTGCTTGGAGCAGCTGAGGATGTTGCTGGCACACAGGCAGGCGGCTGGACAGCTTACCAAGGGACGGCCAGCTCTGGCCTCCTCAAAGAGGAGCAGGAACAAGGACAGCAGCAGGAGCCAGAGGCCTCGCAGGTCACGCTGGGGTTGCATAGTGTCACTGGGGAGGGCGAGGAAGGCCACAAGGAAGATCTGGGAGGAAGTCACCCGGGCATGTTCTGGTGGGGTAAGGAAGGGTCACTTTCACTATAGGCTTAAGAGAAAGAGGATGGGTTTGTGGTCACTGGGGCCTCTGGAGGGAAGGACCGACTCTCCTGCCTTCCCCTCTTCTCCCCCCCACCCCGCCCCGCGGCCCCATCCCCGTGGGGCTAGAAGAGGAAGGAAGAGATGCTGGGTAGTTCCCAAGCACTGTGCAGGCGGTGAGCTCAAAATACTGGGACCGAGGAGGAGGTGGGCACAAGGGCCTGCTGCGCTAGGGTCACAGGAGCGGAGGATGGGGATCGCCGGGGCGTCAGGGACGGTTGGGGTTACAGGGGTTGCAGGGCCCGGGTCTGGAGGCAGGGTCTGTAGGGCCTCTGGGGAGGAGCTGAAGGAAGGTCGACCGGGCACAGGCTGGGTAGGGCGAGCCCTAACCGGGCTGAGGGGCCCCGGGGCCTGTCGGCGCGGGCTCCCCCCGCGGGACCTCTGCTCACTGCACCTGCTCGGCGAGGACGTGTCTCAGCCCATGGCGGGTCCGGGAGCTCCGTCGCGGCCTCCCCTGGCGGCGCCTCACCGGCCGGCCTGCCGCGGCGCCAGGCTTTCGCGGGGACCTGCGCCCGGCAACATCGCCTCCCGGGGACTTGCCGGGCTCTGCTCCGCTCCCTCCGCGCCGCAGCCTCGACCGCTGCGCCGTCGGAGCCCCCAGACCACGGCCACCGTCTCCGGGTCCAATGGGCCGGCGTGCAGCGGTGCTGGGAGCGGGAGGCGCCGCGATCCGAGCGCTGGGAGCGGCGTGGGGGCAGCGAACACCGCGCGCGCGCCCGTCGCCGCCGCCGAGCCTCGGGGCGCGTGCGCGCGGCGGGGGCGGGGCGCACGTGCGTGTGTTTGTGTCGGAGCCCGACTGGCGGACCGGCGGTCGCGCGCCGCTCGTTCCTTCTCAGAAAGTGTTGGGACCTGGCGAGGAAAACTGTCGGGAGGAGGGCTCTGGCCCCTTAGTTCCCCAATTACTTCTTCCACCTTCTTCCAGCCCCTTCACCCCCCGCCCCATCCTTCTACCTACCAAAACCGCCCTCAGGAAAAGTAGGTCTAACTGAAGTGAATTCGCTGCAACTGGCTCTGGGCCAAGATGCGTCACATGTCTTATAATTTACAAATTAGAGAAATCTGGTTCAGCTCCCGGCTCTTAACGTTGGCGGGAAATTCATTAGTCACGTTCTGAGGTTCCTCCCTCCCCTCTCTCTAGGTCTGTGAAGTTCCAACATTTGGGTGAAAGATTTGGAGAAGGGCCTTTATTTTTCCGTCTTGATGCTACTGTTCCACGACTTTTGGGGTACCACTGAAAGGGTACAGCTCCACAGCCTACAAGCTGGATGGGCAGGAGTAGGGGTAAGGGAGGATCTTTGGTGCAAGCACTGACACCCTGTGAGGCAACTCTCTCTCGCTCTCTCTCACACACACAAACCCCGACTGCATACAAGCCAGGGACAAATTTCCATTCCTGGAAACTCCAAAGTCCTTCCCAGCCTGGGGGAAATCATTCATCCCTTAAGTCTGGCACTTGCCCTCGTCCTAAACCAGTATCAGCTCTTTCCCCTCCCCTTATGGAGCAATTCCAGCATAGTTTCTCTGCTACCTAATCCTCAAAATGAAGGGGGCAGGGGCTTGTCTTCTTTAGGGTGGCCCCTGAAACACCAAGAAGCTGTTAACCAGTGTGTGTTTTGGGGGTTGGGCATGGGAATAAGGGGATGTAAGAAGAGCCTAGACCTTATAATTCAAGACTAGCTGTTCTTGAGATGGTAGACCCTGAGGGAGAAATTACCTTTTTATTTTTTCTAGTTTCTTACAACAGCAAGAACAAGACTGAAATTAATGTCTCAATATATTAGCCTGCTAAGAGTTTTCAAAAGAAAGAATTTATATCTGTCACATGTTTTACCATGGATTTAAGGGAATGTATTATCTCTTCAAGGGGTATTAGCATGTTAACCCTATGCACAGTGTGAAAAGGTCTTTCCTTTCCTGTTTATTTCAGGCATCAGTGATAATGTAGAGAGGGTATTCAGGGTGTGGGAAATTCTGGAATCACACTGCATCAGTTCTTTATTGCAGTATAACAAATCACCCCAAATTCAGTGGTTTAACACAAGAATATACATTTATTGTCTTTCACAGTTTCTGTTGGTCAGAGATTCAGGAGCGGCTTGAAAGGCAGTTCTGGCTTGGCAGTTGCAAACAAATGGAGCTACAGTCAATGGAAGGCTTGATTGGGGCTGGAGAATCAACTTCCACAGAGGCTCAGTTACATGGCTCACTCATGACTGTCCGGCTGTTGGCCGGAGAGCTTGGCTCCTCGCTGTAGAGGCCTCTCCACAAGACTGAGTGTCCTCACAGCATGGTAGTTGACTTCCCTCAGAGCAAGAGATTCAACAGACAGCAAGGCAGAAGTCACCATGACCTATAGCTTTATGAGGTCACACCTGTCACCTCCACTTTGGTCACATGGACCAGCCCTGATTCAGTATGGGAGGAGACTACACAAAGTTATGAATACCAGGAGGAGATGATCTTTGGGGACCATTTTGGAGGCTGGCTATCACGCACATCATCTCTGAAATCACATCTATTTTTCAATTTTAAAAAATGTCATACATACACAAGAGAAAATAATACTATGAACGCACATACACCCATCATCCATAGTCAATAATTATCAAGGGAATTCCATCATTTTGTTTTGTACAGGTATCCCTGAGAAACTCAAGCTCTTCGCACCGCACCCCCATCCGCATATCCTGTACTGACTTTCCTTAGACTCAGTGTTCCAGGCTCTCTCCCTCCTCTCACTTTCCCCTTTCTGCTATGCTTAAGCGATGGATAAGAGACAGATACAAAGAAAGAAGCCCCCTTATGCTGGACACTGGTCTCAGATGTGGGTATCTGCCATTTGAAGAGGTCACCACAGATATGGTTCTCAGTCAATCCTTTTTTTTTTTTTTTAGTTTTCAGGTCATTTGGAAATAACCTTGCCATTTTCAAATTTTAATGTGCATACAGATCACCTGGGGATGTTGTTAACATGCAGATTCTGAATCCGTAGGTCTAGGATGGGGCCTGAAATTCTGCGTTTCTAACAAGCTCATAAAGTGATGCAGACACTGCTGATCCACAGGCCACACTTTGAGTACCAAGGGTCTAGAGCTGTGCTGTCCAAGTCAGTAGCCACTAGCTACATGTGGCTATTTAATTAAAATTAAATAGCATTCCATTGTAAAGCAATTATACTCCAATAAAGATGTTAAAAAAATTAAATAGCATTATAAATCACTTCCTTAGTTGCCCTAGCCATGTTTCAAGTGTTCAGTAGCCATATTTGGCAAGCTACCCTTTTGAACATAATCATGGAAAGTTCCACTGGATGGCCCTGGTATAAAGAATTGACTCATGATAACTCTCCTGCAGATGCTTTCTAGACCAGAACAACCATCTATTAATTTACAACAAAAAGAGGACCTTGGCAGGATAAATAGCAACAGGTTATTTATAGTGGGTGTTTATTTCCTCTTGCTGGAATGGATCAACCCAGTGTTCCTAAATACAATTTGAAAGATTGTTTGGTCAGCTCAGCATCTGAGCAAAAAAGGCTGGATATGTATACCAGTTTATGAGACAGGATAAATTGCTTTTCTCCATACTAGAAGTACTTTTTTTTTCTTTTTCAGTAACTAGTACTCACCACTTTAGTCAGAGCTGGAGAAAAGCACCCTGTTAGGAAGCTACCTTTTTAAAAAAAAAATTTTTATTTATTTATTTTTGGTTGTGTTGGGTCTTCGTTGATGCACGTGGGCTTTCTCTAGTTGTGTCGAATGGGGGCTACTCTTCGTTGTGGTGCTCAGGCTTCTCGTTGCGGTGGCTTCTCTTGTGGAGCACAAGCTCTAGGCACATGGGCTCTATGCACACAGTTTGGGGATCAAATGAGGTAACAGTTGTGAAAGTATTTTATTATTTATAAGTATTATCTTTTTAAAAACCTGGTTTTCTCCATGAGAGTTAGGAGATCCCCTGATCTTTTTTTTTGGCTGTGTTGGGCCTTTGTTGCTGTGCGCGGGCTTCTCTAGTTGCGGAGGGCAGGGGCTACTCTTCATTGCGGCGCGAGGGTTTCAGTAGTTGTGGCACGCGGGCTCTAGAGCGCAGGCTCAGTCGTTGTGGTGCGCGGACTTAGTTGCCCTGCAACATGTGGGATCTTCTCGGACCACCGCTTGAACCCGTGTCCCCTGCATTGGCAGGCGGGTTCTTAACCACTGTGCCACCAGGGAAGCCCTGATCCCCTGGTCTTGATGTCAACATATGTACAGATCACCTTGCACAACTGTCTGCCTTGTTCCCACATTCTAGGATATTGCCTGTTTAGAACATTCACTCATATTTTCAAGCTCTCACTCTCTGTGCTATCTTTTATAATTTAAAAATATTTACAAATTTAAAATAAAAATTTAAATTAAAAAATTTAAATTTAAAAAATATTCTGCATTTTGTGGAGAACTTCAGTGGTATTACTACTATCAGCACAGTCTTTGTAGTTCTTAGAGTATCTCCAAAAGAGCAGGCTCCAAAATGAAAGTATTTCTGGGAGGGGTAGCAATAAAGATGACTGCTTTGTTAAGTATTGCCTAAAGGGTTGAAATTGAAGCCCTTACCATTGGGTTGAGCTGTTTCTATACCTAGCAGTTCACCTATGTTTCCATTTTTAGTTTGTTCCTGAAGGTGCTCAATCTGGAGGATTTCTGTTGCCATCCTCCCACCTCCACTCCATAAACCATCACTCATTTCACTGATCCTTTTAACCTTTTAACTCGCCTTTTAGTATGCTCACCCATTATTTACTGTCCAGGAGACCAATATGTCCTCTTTTTTGGACAACTGGCATCCAACTCCCTTTTTGCTGCTCCTTACTCTTTTCCACTTCAACCCTGCACACTTTCTGGAAGCTCCACTTGACCTGCAGGAACCACAAGCATGTGGATACTAACCAGGGGCAGAAGAGGAATCACTGCTGTGGGTGGAGGGGTGCCATTGACACCCTTCAGTGTCTTGTTCAATCTGCAGCACATGCTCTTGGTCAGGGTTATTCTGCTTCCATAGAGGTGATCATTCCTGATGGCTCAATCATGAACACTTTCTTGGCTTTTGACACCCACATATGGACATCTCAAAATAGTCCTGCAATGAGTCATCAGATACATGTGGCTTTGAAATATTGCTGACAAATAAATTCATGGCTCAAAATGTTATTTTAGCCTTTAGCGGTGGGGTTCCCCCACTTCAGTCAGCCTGCAGCTAGCTGGACATCCAGAGATGGAAGACTTTTGTTCCAAGGCACTGTGATGAATAAGACTACCCTGGAGCTCCTGCCTGTGAGTCTGCATAACCAGGACGTCCTCCAAAATGAGTTTGGTGTTTTTTCATTAAGAAGTTTTGTCAAAGTTTTGATATTTTCTTTTCCTGTACACACAACCCTCTCTTTTGATTTTGAAAGACTTTATATCTAAAATTAAAATTTAGCTAACGTGACACTTCTAAGCTAGTTCATATCGTATGAATCCTTGACTAGTTTGTATTGTATTTGGAGAGTTAATATTCCAGTTTAGGGATTCAGCGCTTTTATGATTTTGTAAAGGATTATAGTTAAACTAAAGGTTAAACTTGTAGTTAAGGATTTTTCTCACTTATCTAAGGCCATTTGACTAACATGACTAACTCTTTGAATTAATAGATCTTTTCCCTCGAATCATACTTTTTGAGTCCTTACCTATTCATTTATGTTTCTTTTTTTGGCTGCGCAGCATGCCGGATCTTAGTTCCCTGACCAGGGATAGAACCCATGCCCCCTGCAGTGGAAACGCAGAGTCTTAACCATTGGACTGCCAGGGAAGTCCCTATTCATTTCTGTTTGAAGTTTCTACTCTTTGACCACTTATACTGTTCTTAGCCTGTTCTCAGGCTAATCATAATGTCAGCTGGTCTGGACCTTACCTATGATGAGAGAAATTTAGACTACTAGTGTTGGAAGATACCTTAGCAGTCAAGTTCACAAGCTGGGTCATGGCAGAACTGAGTCAGCCTGGAGAAGGAGTGTAACTCTGTGGTTAAGACCATAGTCTCTGGAGCCAGGCTTCTTGGGATCAAATCCTGGCTCTGCCACTCACCAGGTGACCTGAGCCAATTAATTACTTAAACTGTAAAATGGGCATAAAATATCTACCTAATGGAATTGTTGTAAGTATTTAATAAGTTCATGTACAGAGTCTCTAGCATGTGGTAGGCACTCTGTAAATGTGGGGAGGTAGGAGTGGGCTGTGCCCTTCATCCTTGTTTAGGGTTCTTTTCAATGCAGGGTTATTTTCCGGGAGTTCTCTTCCAGGAGTAGTGCAAAGCATATAGAACTGGGGGAAAGCTGCTGAGGTTATGGGCATAGCAGTGTTCTAAGTGTTGATGAATGGGAGGCTAGGATTAGGAAGCCACAATAGAGGCTGAAGGAGTGAGACGCCCAGTAGTAGATCAGTCAGTTTATATGAGTTTCATGAGGGTACACCCCAGACCAGCAGGAAGGGCAAGGTCTGGTTCCCCAGAACAGGCAGCAGTTCCTGTAGAAACATGGGCAAAGGAGCTCCTGCTCTACTCAGTTTGGGTCAGACTATCACTGGTGTATCAAGTTCATATCTGGGCAGCTCATTAACAGTCAGGAGCACAGCCAGAGGTAGTTGATGGAGTGGTAACAGTCCAGTAATCATACAATAATGCATTCTCTCACAAATATCTGTTGAGCCCCTAGGGCCGACCACTGTGTTTTATGCCTTGGGGTAAGGCTGGGTGGAGTGAGATGCAAACATGCTTTATGGAAATAGTTGCTTCCCACTAGAACCTGTGTGGATTCTATTTAACAAATCTCTACCAATTGCCTATTATGTTCAGGCCTCTATGTAGTGGTGTGGCCTTTGTGACCCAGCAGAAAGAGCATTGGACTGAGTGTTGAGAGAGCTGGATTCTAGTCTCACCCCTGCCATCAACTATCTGTATGACTGTGGATAAGTTACTCTGGGTCTCAAGTTTTTTTTGTTTTTGTTTGTTTGTTTGTTTGTTTTTTTGCAGTACACGGGCCTCTCCCTGCTGTGGCCTCTCCTGTTGCGGAGCACAGGCTCCGGACGCGCAGGTTCAGCGGCCATGGCTCATGGGCCCAGCCGCTCCGCAGCATGTGGGATCTTCCCGGACCGGGGCACGAACCCGTGTCCCCTGCATCGGCAGGTGGACTCTCAACCACTGCGCCACCAGGGAAGCCCTGGGTCTCAGTTTTATCACAGATAAAATGGACGTTATGATAACTGCCCTATTTAAAGTACAAATTCCAGAGCCCCTGATCCACTGAATCAGAATTTTTATGGGAGGAGTCTGAGAGGCATTTTGATCATCAAGGCAGTTGGGAAACACTACCCTGTAGGGCAATGTTTTCTTTGTGTGCACCTCAGACTACCTACATCAGAATCTCCAAGGAACTTGTTTTAAAAATGGATTTCAAGGCCCAACCCAGACTTGCTTAGAACCTCTAGAGATGGGGGCTTGGGAATCTGTATTTAGGGTGAAGCTAGGTGATTCTTTGTATCCCACCCCCAAATTTGAGAACCACTATTCTAGGATTTTTGTGAGGATTTAATGAGACTGTATGTGAATACTTACTTTGGTAGTCATATATGAGGGATAACTTAGCAATGAGGACCTTTTACTTTGGGAGGAAGCCATAATAACCACTTCTGAAAGTTGAAGCATTGTGTATTAGTCAGACTCTTTGGAACTGCAAAGAAGAGTCATACCCAATAGGTTTCAGGAAGAGAAGGTTATTGCAGGACCCTGCAGAAGTGTATTGTAACTAGGGAGTTGCGTTATTAGCTGTAGTCACTATAAGCCCAGTGCCTTCAGGGCTAGGAGAACTGAAAAAGTGGTTTGAAATGGCAGAAAGAGGCTTGCAACCCAGAAGTTACCCACATTCTGTGGGTACCAGCAGGACGTTTATTTCCCCAAGAAGAGTCTTTGAATGAGTCAAATTGCTACCATCCAACATGGAACACCCTTGTGATAAGAATTCCTATCAAGCTCTTTCCTTTGGCCTCCTGTGTGCCCCATACATGGTTAACTTCAGTATGTGAATTTATCCCCATCCAATCATCTGTGGTTAAAGTAGCAGAGCTAGTTTTGCTCAAGATACGTAACAACTTGGGGATCTGCTTTCTTTGGAAAAGCAAGGAGGGAAAAATCTAAAAAAGTAAGCATTTTTGAGGACTCTTTATTTGTCTAGTATATATTTCATGAGGAAGAGGGAGTAAGCAAATGAAGTATGGCTCTAAAATTTGGTAATACAGACTCCTTTGTGAAACAGTGGATTCTCTGCCCCTAAATACGTATTTCTTGGGGGCAGGGATCTCATAAAGCTTATCCATGGAATCCTAGATTAAAGACTCTGTTCTTCTGGGCCTCTAAAGGGAAGAGCTGTTCTGCCAGGTAGAAGGGTCAGAAAAGCAGATTTCCATTCCATGACCAGAAACATGTTCTGACATTTCAACTGTCCAGTAATGGATCTTTTCCATCTTGAGGTCATGAACACCTCATCACGGGAAGCATTCAAGCAGGTGCTGGATGACTGTTTTGCTCAGATGTCCCTTCATTTGTTTGTTCATTCATTCTATCACATACCCCAGTCACATACAGCAAGAACTCCTGTGAGTGTTTAGGGGTAGAAAAGTGAAATACAAAGGTGGACCCATAAGAAGCTGTGTCTGTTCTTAAGTGTCATTGTTTGGTGAAGGAAACTGAGACATAGATGGTCACAATGCATGGTGACAGGTGCTATAAGAGCCTGTGTGTAAAGGGCCAGAGAAGAGAAGGGAGCAAACTTGTGGAGGAGTCCTGTGTAGGACCCAAGGTTGACCAGATGATCCCTAAGTTCTCTTCCAACTCTGGGATCCTACGCAGTGGTGGATCCAAGAAGAGGCTTGGGAGAGCTTTATCCATGCCCTCTGTACAGATGTATGATATATGTAAAAAAAAAAACCAACGTACTTGGTATGCAAATACAGCTTTAGTACAAATCTTCCAGCTCCCTCACTCCCTGCCTTCCAACAAAATAGCAACCTCTTAGCCTGCCCTATACAGAAATTCTGAAACTGCTACTGATTCTAAGGTTCTATATTTTGCAGAGTTATCAAGTCATAGGTCTGAGCCCTTACCAGAGGTTGTTATTTGGTTAGAGGATCTGGAAATGCAGGGATTGCCAGTGAGAATGGGCTGGTGAGGATGAGGAAGGGGCCAAGAGGGAGTGCAGTTGAGCATGGCCTCAAACCCAGAGCCATCACCCCATGGCTTAAAAGCATTTCCAACAACTTTGAGGTTTGAAAGCATTTCCTTCCCTCCAAGGTTTTCCTCATTTTCTTTGCCTGCTTCCATAGACAGTACACCCGCCCTCTCTCCCTCCCACCAAGGTCACCACTCAGCAGGCTTTGATAAATGTCATCTTTTTTTGAAAGTCGCCTTGGAAAAAGGCAATTTGACTGCAGTGAGGCAGAACAGGGAGGTGAACGCCAGCCGCCCTTTATTGACCAGAGCCCAACCCCAAGAACAAAACGAAGTGGAGCATAGTGCTGCCGGGGCTCCTGGTGATCCTGAGGCACCTCTCCCCAGGGATCTGTGCACTGTGCACCCAGCAGCGCCTGAGTCCTGTAGTCGGGGTTCTTCCTCCCTCTTTTCATCTCCACAGCCCTTTGTCTTCTGCTACTTGTTTCCTGGCTGGTAACTAAAGGTCCCTGAGGATCCCCCCACCGCTCTGGGGGCGGGAGCCCTCTCCACTGTGCAAGCAGTGGGCTGCTGATTAATGCAGGGAATAAATAACAGCAAGTTAATTATCTCCTGATTGCAGTTTGCCTCACTAACAAGGCCAGGCTGGAGTGGTGATGCAGAGGTTGATACTATTCCAAGCATGCTTCTGGGTTCAGGGAAATTTCCATGCCTTTCCGGTCTGGAGACACTTTCCCTTCCCAGATGCTCTGGAGTTCTAAGTGGAGATGTTCCCACTCCTGCTTCACCTTGCAATTGAGCGACTCACCCCAGACAGATTGTGACAGACCCTGGTGGGTGATGGGAGCTGGCTTCTCATAGAAGCAGGGAAAGGCTTTCAGGGAGGCTTAGGGGCTGGCCAAGGTCATGGAAAGATGTGTCCTCAGAGACCACACTCTCGAGCACTTAGTATCCTAATTACATCTGCTTCTCCAACTGCTTGAACTGAGTGGTTCCCATCAGACCTGCAAACATAGTAGAAAAGTGCTAAGAGCACTGTTCTGGGGTCTAGTCCTAGCCTTGACTACCTCTGTGACCTTGGATATGCTCCTTAATTACTCAGGTCCTCAATTTCCTCTCTATGAAATGACAGTCAGGCATTTCTCTATGAAATGAAGGATAGGCAAACCTTGGGGCTTTGCCCAGCTCTAGAAATATGACTTTGTGACTTTACTCGGAAATTTAGACCGAGATATTGAGAAAGCTCCCAAGGCTTCTCATGTCCACATCTCCAGCCTGAGTTTTTCTTTCCCCCATATTATTGCATTGTTCCCCACTTTCCCCACCTTCTTGATCTGATTTCTCTAACTCTCTTGGTCTTGAAAAATTGTCTTGCCTGGAGGGAGGAGGGTGAGAGGAACATCCTCTTCAGGAAGATGTAAGTTTCTAAAAGCCTGGACTGTGCTGACATGCTGAACAGCTATTCATAGCTGTCAGCCTATGAATAGCCAGGATGTAGAGGTGACCAGGAACTGCTGCTGGCCTCCTGTGTCAGAGGAAGAAGTCAACTTGTCCCCAAGCCTTTTGGACCATTCCCAGACTTCAGGCCCTGTCACCACTGCCACGCCAACCAGAGTCCACCTGTGGGAAATTGAAGGGCTGTCCCCTTTCACCGGGAAGACTCACCTCTACAGGGTGGGCAAGTCTCCTGCCACAGGCCAGGTGTTAGGCAAACCAGGTGTTTTCATCTGATGAAGATGCATCCATGAAACAGCAAATGTGGGCCACAGTCCCCTTGGGAAAGGGGAAGGGATAAAATGTTGGTCTAGTGTCATGCTTGCGCTAAAGAGGAAAATGTTATTTAACTTGGTCTGATCTGATGGGAAGAACCCTCAGGTAGGGATCAGAAGGTCTTATTCAACATGATGCTTCATCACTTCTAAAGGGTAAACTTTGGCAATTAATTTACTTTCTGTATTAGTTAGGGTGAGCTAACTGACGTGACTAATAACCTCCAAGTCTCAGTTTCTTATCACAATACAAGTCAACATCACATTCACATAAGTGTTTAATGCAGATGTTCAGCTGATGGCCTTCCACAGGGTGATACAGGGACCTAGAACTGTCCATCTTGTGGCTCAGCCAACTGCTACAGGCTTTGGAATCCTCTACTGGATCCTCTGTATTCAGTCAGCAGATGGGGAAGAGACTTGGAGCCTGCAGAATTGTGTGGAAGGTGTTATGGGTCTAGAAGTGGCATTCATCACTTCTGCCCACATTCCACTGGCCAGAACTCAGTCATATGACCACACCTGATTGCAGGGGAGGCTGGGAAATGTAGTCAAGCTTGCACCCAGGAGGTAAAAAGAAATGGTTTGGTAAACAACTAGTCTCTGACATACCTTCTTTGAAATTTTTTTCCTGAATTTATCAGTAGGGCAAAGGATCTCTACTTTGTCATCTTTACAAAGTTAGAATGAATATAAAATAAGAAAACAGATTATGAGAGAGCTTTAAAAATGCAGAATGGGGACTTCCCTGGTGGCTCAGTGGTTAAGAATCTGTCTGCCAATGCAGAGGACACAGGTTTGATCCCTGGTTTGGGAAGATCCCACATGCTGTGGAGCAACTAAGCCCGTGCGCCACAACTACTGAGCCTGCGCTCTAGAGCCCGCGAGCCATAACTACTGAGCCCGTGCGCCTAGAGCCCGTGCTCCACAACAAAAGAAGCCTGTGCACCACAACGAAGAGCAGTTTCTGCTCACTGCAACTAGAGAAAGCCTGCACGCAGCAACGAAGACCCAATGCAGCCAATAAGTAAGTAAGTAAGTAAATAAATAAATAGAGAGTAACTTTTAAAAAAATGCAGAATGAAGAACACACATGTTATAATCTGTTTTTCAGATTAATCTAGAAATAACTTCATAAATACTGGCTCTATTACTCTATTAGAAACATTAAAGATGCTCTGTTATTGGAACAGATATCTTTAGGTTATATGATGTGTCTGAATGACTGTGTAATTGATTTCAATATGTGATGAAGACAAACTTAAATAAATGCAATCCTTCAAAAAATTATAGAATGTGCCCTTCCTCTCCTCCTTCCCTTTGATATAGATGGAGGATTCAGTCAGCATAGCTAGTGTGGTCAGTGAGACTGGGGTCAAAATTTGGCCGGTGCAACCAGTATGTTTGGTGAGCCTGGGGCAGCAAAGATATCTCATATGATTAGGAGATTGACTGTAAGTAGAGGACTTGAGAAAATAGGTAATATATTGAGGATAATGGGAGCTATATTTCTCATGGTTAGTGAAAGGAGTTACATTTATGGAAAGGAAATAAACCATCAGAATTGGGGTAATTAGTTTGAACCCATGTTTTAAATATAGATAAATAGATGTAAGGGTGTGTGTGTGTGTGTGTGTGTGTGTGTGTGTGTGTACATATATATTTCTAGTTCCGTCTATTTAAAGGTCCTATAAGCAATGATACCCGAATAGCAGCGAACACACCAATCACTCTGATCTTTGTTTCTAAATTTTCCACTAAAAAGAACCAGGACTGACCAGCCTAGAAATTACTAGATGAACCTAGAGCATCTTGTTGTGCTAGAAAGTAAGGAATTGCTCAAAGAATGATGGGAACAAAAGGATACATAATCCAGATGGAAGGGATACCCACAGGCCAAGTCTGGAACAATTTAGGCATCAAAGTAAATAATTTTAGCATTAGTATTCAGTATAGTAACCCATTGCATAAAATACGAATGGTTGAGTTAATACAGATATGAATAAATACGTGGTGAGAAGGGAAGGCACTACCTTACATTAGAATGCCAATTGATAAATACAGAAAAGAGATAAAATTAGAAAATTACCATTTGGCAACCATCATAGTAATAAATGATTTAGGCAAGAATCATCAATGAGTGCTAAATCCTGTGGGTGAAAATTTGATGAGGAACCCAGTGTTTACATGGTTTCAATGTATCTCCCCACAAATGCTTATTAACTGATAAGTACACAATACTTATAATTGAATTTACAGTGGAGAAACTTGGCTGACATGATCCTAACCAACTGATAAAAGTCAACATCCTTGAAACAGGATGAATCAACATTGTTTGTCTCTTTGGAGATGAACCAAGAACACAGCATCATTTCTGTAGCATTCCTGACAAAAATGTATAACCTGAATCCACTCATAAGGCACCATCAGCCAAACCCAAATTGAGGGACATTCTACAAAACAACTGGACTATATTCTTCAAAAATATCAAGATCACAAAATATGAAGACAAGGAAAGGCCCTTCACCTCTCTGAGCCTCAGATAATAAATAGTATGTGTCTCCTAAGAGTGCTATGTGGCTTAAATAGTAATGTATGTGACAGTCTTTTGTAAGTTATAAAATATGATACCAAATATAAATCATTAGTATCTTTCTCCCAGAAAACTACAACTAATGAATGCAAAATTGTCCCTTCAGTCCAGACATTTCTCTTAGTTCTTCAACCAGTTACCATCGCAACGTTGTTATCCTCAGAGAGATTACTCCCTTAATGGACTGAGAACTGAGGAGGCCCAACACCTGGGAAGGGGGACAGTTGATGACAAATCCACGGATTGCCGTGGTGCGTCTCCCTGTGTCCTTGTGTGCTCATGCTTGTACATGCACTCGTATCCTGGATGCTTCGATGTTAGGCGCCTTCTCTGTGAGAAGAGGGACCCTGTGGGGACTAATGGATGCTGTTATAGATTCATAAACATCTGCTGGTGGGGCCTGGGTAATCCCTTCTAGAAGGCAAGGCCCTTTGCTTCTGTCATTCCCCACAAAACTTGTGTACACAACGTTGTGATACAATCCACCCTCTGGCAACTTAGGAATCAGGGTCCTAATGCCACCCACTGTAGAGGTGCCGACAGACAGCAGTGCAGGGTAATGAAAATCATCATTCCTGTTTTGTACATTTTCTGAAGCCTCTCACAGATATTCCCCCTGTGAGCCTTAAAGCTGCAGCAACCTGTGAAGCAAATATTGCTCTCTGCATCTTGTCACAGATCAGGAAAGTCTAATGATCAGAGAGACCAGGCCTTGCCCCAGTCTACAAGGCTAGTAAATGGCACCCATGTGACACCCAGCCAGGCCTCTCCTCGTCATGGACACTCTGACAGGAGATGGTTCAGCGTTGGTGCCTCTCTAGCTGCCTTTCCAGCCTCGGGGGGCTGATTCCTGTGCCCTTGGCTTCTCAGAGCTCTTCTGCCACAAGATCCCCACCTGAAGCACCCTATGCTAGGGTTCTCTCTCCAGGCTGTCTTGCCACCACATTCTGGCTAGGACCACAGGGGTTCAGCATCTTAGCCCCTGCTGCTTAAGGCTGTCACTCCCTGTTCTGGAGTCAAAGGAGGAGACAAGGAGCATGAGGCCATCCTGACAATGGCCCCGGGGAAGCTGGCCCCAGGAGCTCATTTGTGTGCCCTTTCGATTCTGGGACCAGGTGCTGTGTCATCTTCAAGTCCATGTAGACATTTCTTTCCTCACAATGCCAGCAGAAGGAGCAATACTTAATTTCTTCCAGTTCGCTCTATCCCTGTGAGTCAGGCTGGAGGAAGTTCAGCAAGGCCAGGTTACCACCAGACGCCCTCTGCCCTCAGCACCTCTTGGACCCAGACAGGCAGATGGATCAACATCAGACACAGCAGAGCCCAGCCGGTCTGCGCTTGATCAGATCCCTTGGTAGCAGTTGCTCCCGACCTGATGGAGGCTCACGGGAGAAGGGGCTGCTTCTGGCAGCAGTGGTGACCAACCTGCATTCTGATTGGTTCTGAGAGGCCTGAGAAAGAGGGTGCACTCTGGGTTTGCTAGGGATGGATTTGTTGGGACGTGCTGGATGGGTCAAGGGTGATCCACTAGACACTGATCAGTGGCTTTTGGAACTTACAGCCAAGGCCCTGTGGCGGAATAGAACCAACACTGATCATCTGGGAGTTGGCAAACCCAGTCTCAGATCTGCTCTCACCAGCTGGGCGTCCTTGAGCAAATCGCTTCTGCTCATTGAGACACAGTTTCCTCATCCATGACCCGAGGAGTACATTTTAGGGGCCCTCTGTCCTTTGTGCCCTTCTAGTTAAACCAGTCTGCCGGCCTCTTCAAGCCTAGCAGGAACTCAGGTCTGGAGTTCAGGCCTTCTGACTCCCAGGCTCAATTCACTGTTGATTCTGGAATCAGAGGCTAGGGCAGGATGTTTGGGGAGCAGAGGGCACAGTACATCCTGGCCTCTGTTCAGCGGGGTAGGGGAACTGCCCAGGAAACCAGCAGCTGGACCCATGGTGGTGCTGGGGGTGGAGTGGCATAGAGGCAGGATGGAGGGGAGCCTGGCGGTTCCGACAACTCTACTGGTGGCCTGAGGACATATGACTGAGAGTCCCCGGGGCTGCATTAGAACTCATACAGAACAAACAGGAAAGGAACAGAGAGAACCAAAGTGGAGCCCTGATAGCAGTCGGCCAGGCAGAGAGAGCTTAAGGCATGTTAGAGTTTGCTTTCTCTTTCTGTAAACTGAGAAGTGTGGCTTGGGATATTCTGGAGGTCTTGACACTTCCTAACTCTATAAGTAAAAAGCCAGTTCATTAAATAAAGCTGAACTCCCCTCTGACAGTGGGCCTCCTGGGGTCAGGCCCTGTGGGCACTTTTCCTCCTGTCTTAGGTCCCGCCCAGCTGACCTGCTTCCCTCCCTCCTTTTACCACCTGCCGTTCCCCAAGTTTTGGAGCATCCCCTCCCATCTCCCCACCCCGCAGGAAACCAAACCCGGCTAAGCCCAGGGGCACAGACAGGTGGGCCCCAGGCCAGCAGAAACAGCTGTTTTAGGTGTCAACTTGCTGCGGGGGGGTGGTGGTGGTGGTGGTGGTGGTGGGAGGAGCTGGACTTTTAAGGTCTCCTCGGAGACCAGTGTGGGTAACCTGAACCTCTTTCTTGCCCTTCTAATCCCCTGAGAGAGAACTCAGAGGGTCCCCGCAGGCCAGATCAGGGTCAGGTCAGAGTCTGTCTCTCCAGCCTCCAGGCTGGAAGGAGCTGAGCTTTGTGTATGAATTACAAGGAGCTCGGCTCACAGGCAGGCAGCCCTGGAGAGAAGCACAGCCTGGAGCATGGAAGGAGGCAGCCACTAGGCGCTTCCCCCCACAGACAGACGGGGTATTGATCCTGCTGGCATGCCCCCTCCCTCTCTCCACTTCATGGTGCAGCTAATGGCCTGGAAAAAACTGGCCAGCTGTTCCCCAGCTGTGACATAATGAGCTCAGGGACGATCAATGCCCATTCCAGTCTCTAATTAGGCCAGGGAGCTGGCTGGGGTGAGAGTGTGGCCTGTTTCCTGAGGGCACCACTTCCACTCCAGTCCCCAGCTGCTGTCTGCTGGCAGCCACCTGTGCCCACGCATCTGTGCCCTGGAGGAGGGGGCAGGGCCATCGAGTGGCCCTGGGGAGTCTTCTGACCCAGAGCTCCTTCTCTAGCAGCAGAAGTAGGGACTCCATAACCAGTAGGGGTGGATAGGCTGGTGGGGAGGGCCTGGCCTACACGTGAAGCTCCAGACCCCCAGCTTCCTGTCACATCCTCTCTGTCTGGGTCTGCCACTCTGTACAGTGGCCTTCAATCCCAACTCTCTAACTCCCTGCCCCGGAGACCCTGCCCAGGACCCTCCCCACTACTGGTCCTGGTTGCCTAAGCCTGTGGCTGCAAGGAAGAGGCTGCTAGCATGTTTGGCTCCTAGCCCAGCCCCCCTCTGCTATTTATACTCTCAGTCCAGAGAGGGATGGATCAGATTCTCAATGTACTCACTGCAGAGGAGGAAGTGAGGGTGGAGAGAGAGATGGGAAAGGAAAGGTGTACACTGAGGCAAAGAAACAGAGAGGCGGGGGAGCAGAGGCCCAGGGCAAAGAGGCTCTGAGACTTAGAGAGTTCTGAGAACAGGCTAGGGAGAGCAGATGAGAGAGATAAAATGAGGCAAGCCAAATAAGAGACAGAAAAGGTAGAAATGGGGCCATCAGGGAAGAAAGAGAAGCTGGGATACAAGAAGCAGGACACACCCTGTGCTGAGTGGGGTCAGGCCCCAGGTGCCCGATCAGATGCCCCATCAGGAAGCTGAGGTGCTTGGGCAGAGTGTGTCCAGGGGCCCGGTGTGAAATGGCAGGAGTCAGGAGACACTGCCTGGGGACAAAGAGGCACAGGGAACAGAGCTGGTCTGGAGGGATAGGGGGTGGGCTGGGAGTCCAGAGACGGGAAGGTCAGGCAAGGACTTTCTCGTAGATTCAAACCTTGAGCTCTGCTTTTTGGAGATGAGGGTATGGGCTGGAAGCAGGAGTCAGAGCAATGTGGGGAGAAGGGCAGAAGGTGACTGTTGGGGGGTTTGAAGTGAAAAGGCCAAGGTTAGGGGTCTAGGCTTTCTGCAGCCTCCACTTTGGGGCTGTCCAATCTGGCCCCGTGGTTTTTGGGTAGCCTGGTTCTGGGAGGGGACACTGTTCAGCCAGCCTCCAGCCCTCCTACCATTCACACAGTCACACACAAACCATTCAGATGGACCCCTTTAGAGGGGTCTTTCTGGGGCCCAGCTGATGCTGGTTATCCCTTCTTGGGTCCCTTCCCAGTCCTAGAACTGAATCTCTTTCTGAGTGTAATTCCCATAGGAATGACCTGGTTTGTGGAGAGCAGATGTGCCCAGGGCTATTTCCTGCACCCAGCCCCTTACCCCCAGGGCCTGAATCTCTCAAGCTGCCAGGGCCCTGGAGAGAGAAGCCACTTGAGGACAGCAGCTGTGACTCAGACTCAAAATCGAGAGCTGCAAAGGACCTTAGAGAGCATCTACACGTCTAGTCCAATCCTCATTTGGAGCTTGGGCTCAGAGAAGCGAGGAGAGTAGCCCCAAGTGCACTGCTCAATTATGCAGGTGCAGCCCCTGGACTCTGAGTTTAGTGCTCCTTCCAGGATGCCAGCCTGCTCATCTCTTCCTACCCAACTCCTAGGAGTAGGAGGGATTTTCTCTTGGGAGCCTTGGCCCTCTTGCCTGGTCCTCCAAGCCAAGATTGTGGGAGATCAAAAAGGTGAAAATTCGGAGCCCACAGGACAGCAAGTGCCCCAGGAGGGATAAAGCCGGTGAGCTTTGGAGGTGAGAAGCCTCCACCTGGAAACCTCACCTCGACTCTTTGCAGCTCTGTGGCCAACACTGCCCCCTTGTGGTATCTGACTGTCAGGGTGGCCTAGAGGCCCTGAAATGTAGCAGTTGGTGTCTTCTCTCCAGCCCAGGTCCTCACCATCCAGGGTCCCCTGCCCCCAGGGCTGATTTTGACCCTCCAGGCCTACCCTTCCAGGCTAGGCCATCTGAAAGACCAAGCTTTCACACACCATTCTGCAACGGAGTCCTCAGGTAGGTGGTCAAGGGCTGACTATTGGCCCCACCCCCACCCCAAGGGGCCACTCACAGTCCGTCTCTCCATCCTTAAGGAGCCCTGGGTCTGGGAGTCTGGCCCTTCCTTGGCCGTGGGGGCATGAGAGTTGGATGGGGTGGGGGGTGGGGGTCCTGTGGGTCACGAATGCAGGGAGAGGACTTTGGAGGAAAGAACACTGTCTGGCAAAGAGGCCATAGGGCCCATATCCCTGTGCTCAGCTGTGCCCAGCCTGGAGAAGGAAGGGTCAGGTTACCCTAGGGCTCAGTTGGGCTGGCGGGGCTGAGTACACGTTGCTTAGGGAGACTGTCCCAGAGACGTAGAGCAGGGGCGCCCCCTAGAGTCAGAGACCAGGCACTGCTGGGAGTGCTCTGTGGACCCCAGGCTGGGAAACCCAGCTCAACTCTTTGTTCTTAGGTCAGAGCCCAGGACCTGACAGTGAGCTGGGCAGCTGGGCAGCCCGCTCTGGAATGAGCAGCTGGGTGGTCCAGGGTGCCCTGTTCCTGCAGATCAGGCTGGGAAGCTTCTTATGACACCATGAATCTAGAAGGGAGAATTTCCAGGCACTCAAGTTACCGCTCCACCCTTCACCTCCCTCACAGAATGGACATGCAGGTCATGAGTGAGAGCCCCACCTGGGACTCATGGGTATCATTTGGTCTCTACATCACTTCATCTCTGACGGCCCTGAGTTCACTCTGTCATATGGTCACAGGCACTATCTCCTTGATGACCTATGTGTTTTTTCTCCTCTCTCTAGGCCTGAAGGATAAGGAAAATTCCCAGCCTTGAGCTCATCCCCTCACTCTGGAACTTGTGGATTCAGTAAATACTTATCAACTGACTCACTAAAAGACCAGAGATGGGCACATCTGTGGCCCTATGTTTCCCAGATTATTTTTCAGTCAAACTGGACAACTTATCGTGCCCTGTCTCCATAAACCTGCCTGTCTCCATGTTTTTTGCTAGACCTGCTCCTTCCACCTGAACAGCTCTCCTTCCCTCCTCTTTCAACTACTCACAGTTTAAATCTACCCCTCCTTTAAGACCCATGCCACTTTCTTCAGGAAGCCTTCCCATATTTCCTGAGGGAGTGGGTTCACTTTTTCCTTTGAATCTCCATGGCACTTTGACTGACCCTCCTTTGAAGGTTATAACCTGCTTCATCTCCATTCTAGATTGTAAGCACCAAGAGGGCAATGTTTATATTTGTTTCACCTTCGTATCATTTCTCTTACCCCCTAAACAGAGCTTTGCATATAGAAAGTGCTCAGTAAACATTCTTGAATCGAGTGACATGAAGCCTGCAGTTTGGGCTGCTGGGAGCTGCAGGAGGTGGGAATGGGATGCTCTGAGGCTTCAGGCGATGATGAGAGTGTGCTCAGGACAGGGAGGCAAGGACTGTACAGGGAGGTGAATGGGGAGTCTGGGCCTCCTTGGACCCTTGCCTGGGGAGGAGGAACACTTTACTGAAGAGAACAGGCAGGTGGGAGCACCTTGGAGATGTGGTAGGTTGAGGAAGGGAGCCTGGTATTGGGGAAAGTTCAGGATTGCCCCAGCGCCAGGTATGACGGACCCCCAGCTATCCTGAGTGACAAGCAAAGAAAAGGGGGCATAGAAATCTGGAGGCTTAGATTCTGGTCATTTCTCCTTCACCCTCTAGCTGTGTAGCCTTGGGTAACTTACTTCCTGTCTCTGGGTCTAATCATCTGTAAAATAGTTACCTGACCTCCTATGACCCTTGCAGCTCTGCTCTTCTGACTCCAGCTGGGGGTTCTGAAGTAGAGGGGTAATGATTAGTGGGAATTTGTACATGACCCCCCTCAGGCCTAAGCACCATCTAGGTCCTGGACCAGAGAAGGTGACAGAGTGCAAAGCTGTGAAGAAGGAGGCATGTGGGCTGAGTCAGCTGTGGCCTGACTCAGAGGATGTGGAGGAGGGCAGCAGGGAGGGACAACACTCCCGACTCAGGGTAAGTAAAGTGTCTGGTTATCAGGCTCCAGGGAAGGGTTTTCAGGGACCCTCATTTTCCTTTGCTGTGCTTCCCTGTCCTTTTCCTTTTCCCAACCCCAGACTCAGTAAACAGAGATCTGGGATTTAAATCCCAGCTGCTCAGCTGTGTGGCTCTGAGAAAGTCACTTAACCTCTCTGAGCCTCAGTTTCCACGTGTATAAGTGGAGTTATTAAAACTAACTCAGAAAATTGTTGTGAAATTTCTCCTGTGAAATTGCCTTGTTCTAGGGCTACTGCTAGATCTCCCTCCCTCCTCAAGTCTGGAAAAGGGCAGCTGGTACAGATCGGCCCTCAAGCCACAGGGCAAACCGTTAATGGAGCTTTTTAGGTACACCGGGGGTGGGGTGGGGCGTGTGGAGGAGCAGGTTGATGCTGAGGAGGTTGGATGGTAAGAACAGGGAGAGGGCTATTGCCCAAGCAGCCCTGATGCTAGTGAGGAAGGGCCACTCTCCCGGGAGACCTATTTATTGTGCAATTATCAAAGGCCCAGCAGCTCTCTGGGAATTTTTCTTTGGGGATCCAGCATTGAGCCCCAGCTGATGGATGGGGGGGGTGTGGGCAGCATGGGGAAGACTCCCCCGTCTCATAGCAGTCCTGGCCTGCACATGCACTGTGGGTGTTCCTGTCACTCTTTTGAGCCTGGTTCATCCAAGGCCCCCAGTTTCTAATCTGGTTGGGAAAGATTTATTTTTGGGTCCCTGTAACCTAGCAATGGGCTCACATGACCAGTGGCAGCTGCAGGCTGAATATACTGTTGGATCTTGGCTCCTGGCAGGGGGTGTAGGCCAGACTGTGGGGGAATAAAGGGAATGGAAAGGCTTTCACCTCTGCTTTCCTCCGACTCCCTCCTCAGCCCCTCAGCTTGGTCACAGATGGTGGGCAGGGGGGTGGCTGCCTGGGGAGCAGGCGTGGCTGGAGCTGGCACAGGGGTCTCTGGACAGCCGGGTGCTGAGCTGCAGTGGGGAGGTCCCAGCTGTGAGCCTGCTCTCCATGTGGGGAGGGTTGGGTGTCCATGTGGATGGCGGTGGGTGCAGGGAGGGTGCCATGTTGGCGTCCTGGGGGGCGAGGCCAGTCTTTGTTGTGGGATCTCAGGGACACCCCTGGTCGATGCTGGAATCCCAACATCCGGCTTCTTTCCTTTGTTCCCTGTTAAATTGTTAATATTCCTGGGAGAGAGAACACATTAAGCTGCTATCAGTGTGAATGGATTTGTCAGCCTCTTTCCTGAGAGCAGGCTTTGACAGATGCAGAGAGAGCAGAGGAGGGCAGTGGGTGCCACTGAGCAGGCGAGGGGCTACAGGGAGAAGGCTGTGGGCACATAAAGTGCATTCGAGAGACTATTGAATACATGGATGGGCAAACAAAGATAAACTTGGTCCCCTTCAAGGTCTCATCTTGAGGAGGCAGGAAAGAGTGGGAGGGGACATAGCTCCATCAAGAGGTGGGCAAGTGTAGGGCAGGGCTGCACCAAGGAGAAAGTTTGGGATGGAGAAATCAGACCTCAGCACCAAGGGCTCCACCATGATCCTAAGGAGAGGGGTACCCCTGACCCCAACCTGTAACAGGAGCCCACTCCTGGGTATGCATGCAGTATGGTGGGCCATGGATCTCTGATGTGGCTTGTGGGACCACCTCCAGTTTCTCCACCTTGGCCTTCCCACCTCCTCCACTGTGCTAAGCTCTAGAAGGAGGGATTGGCAGGGTGGGGTGGGAGGTTGTAATGTCAATAGCTACTCCAAACCCTGAGTTCATTTAATGAGATATTGCATAAAAAGGCCTCCCCAGATTGGGCCCTCAAGAACTAGTATCATCATCATCTTTGTTATTCTTGTTATTATTGTTATCAGCTGCCTCCAAGTCAGGATAGGCAGTTTTTCCTCTCCTTCTGCCTCTCCTGAGCCAAGATGACCTCCAGCAACCGAGAAGATGCTCTAAGATCCACTGCCTCTTTGCAACCACCTTTCCCAAAGGCTCTCTGGGAGGGGCCTCAGGACCTGGAGACTGCCCGCTGGCCATCACACCAGTTGTTTGACCAGCCAGGGTACTAGCTCCCCCAAGCCGGAGAAGCAGGCTATGTATTATAGGCTTCCTATCCCTATTAGATAAGCTAGGAAGTGAAGAATGTTTGTCCATTTTATAGATAGAAAGATTAAGGCACAGATGGCCAACTCACAGGCTAAGGTCTTACTGTAAACCAATAGAGTAGAGCCCAATTAGAACCAAGGATTCCTGACCAATCCAGTGCTTTTTTTTCCTTTGGCCACACTGTGCAGCTTGCAGGATCTTATTTCCCCCACCAGGGATCAAACCCAGGCCCCAGCCATGAGAGTGCTGAGTCCTAACCACTGGACTGCCTGGGAATTCCCTCCAGTGCTCCTTCTATAATCCTGTTCTGATGAGCCCGAATTCTCTCTGGTTCTTTGTGAATCTTTGGAAGGGGGCCATGTCAGTCTGAGCTGGGCTTCTGCAGGAATGATGTGGGTGCTGATCAGGGATAGGCTTTACCTGATCACAGAGGGTTTGACTGATGCCAAGATGATCTTGCCGACATGATAGCACAGGGTTTGATAAAAATCACTTTGCTGTCTTCAGGTTCTCATTTGACATTTTAATTAGATTTCCCTGTATTCAGGTATATCTAATTTTGTTTTAGGCTGTTTCCTAGAAGGTAGTGGCCATTTCTATGGAATTGGCTTTAGGGCCTCAGCCCAGTGTCTCATGTCAGGCCTCCAGGGAAGCCATGGGGTCAGGGGGAAAGGAGTAAACGCTTTGACTTCAAACAAGCCTGGGTTCAAATATTGGCTCTGGTATTTACTAGCTATGTGACCTGGGCAAAGTCACTTCACCCAGGGTACCCATTTCCTCATCTGTAAAATAAGGTGAGTAATGGCTGCCTCACAGAACTGGTGTGAGGATTGAAGGTCTCGTATGTAAAGGGGCTGGCACTCGTAAGAGCTCAAGAAAGGGTGGCTGGGATATTGGAGATCACAGGGTCGGGTCTGGGCTGGTCAGTGGCCTCTTTGTTGTTGACCTGGGGCAGCCACCTTGCTCCCTCTGAGTTTCCTGGGTGATTCATTGTTCTTATGGCTCTTTGGGTTGGGTCTGGTAAACAATTCCAGAATTCCCTTTCTTCCCTTTTAGAGACAGAGGGAGTTCCCGTATAGGTGAGTCTCAGGGAAGAGGGCTCTGGAGTAGATATTATGCCTGAATTCCTTGTCTAGGCTCATGGCTCTGCCATGCGTGGCTTTGGGCAATCCCTTGACCTCTCTGGGCCTCACAAATATGGGTGCCTTGGCCTGTAGGATGTCTTACAGCTCTACAATGTTAGGATCCTATCCTTGGGTGTCAGTTCTAATCCTGGGGGAGCTGTTTTCTTCATAGTTGGTGGGAAGCCATGCCCCTTCATTTCACCTCCAAAGACTCATCACCTGGCCTTGGACCTTCTGCCGATAATGTTCCCCAGCTCTGCTCAGTCCCGCAGATCCCACAGATCCAGACCAATCAGAGCCTTCCTGAGTACCTGCCTCCCGCTCCGCCTTCAGGGAGCAGTGCTGTGCTGGTACCACAAGGTGGCTTATGAGGATTTTGGATTCCCCCATCTCCACCAGCTCTCTCAGCCCCACACCACATAAACATACAATCTAAGAAGACAATAGGAAGGCACTTTTTGAGGGGCAAGTGCAGGGTTAGGACAAGGCCCTTAGCTCCTCTTCAAACCCGACAGCCACTCCTGAACCTGTCCTCTCTATACATGCGGCAGCTTCCAAAGGAGCCAAACCTTGGGCCACGCCCTCGAGCCATGGCCCCTGCCAGACCTGACCCTAGTGCCCTGTGCCTGTAGTGACTGGCCCGCTACAAAAGCACCTTGGTTCTGATGTCACAGAACCATGCAATGGCAGGGCTGTCAGGAACCTTTAGGGATCATCTGTCCTATATTCTTTTTGAACAGATAAGAAACTAAGGCCAGAAATGGCAAGTGACTTGCCCAAGGTCACAGTTAGTAACTGCCAGAGCCAGGCCTTAAACCTGGATTTTCTGACTCTGAGTGCTCTTTTTATATCATCAGGCTGGCCAGGAGGGTCTCCCCTGCCTGCCATCACCTGACCCCAACAGGTTTTTGAGTTACCACTCCAGAAGCCTGAGAGGAAGGGGAGGGGCTGGGCCCACTCCTGGGCGCCTTGCCTGGGGGCACTGGTGCCTGGCTCCTGGCTGCAGAAGTGGCTCCAAGGGGCTGGGTGGGAAGCAGGAGGCCATTAGGACCCAGAAGCTCTCAGCGCATCCTGCTCTGCCGGCTGCCTCTCACTGATCACTGCAGTGGTTCAGGCTTCAGCAGCCTTGGAGAAGCATCAGCTGAGAGGAGCTATCACATGGGAGCCAGGAGCTGCTCAGCAAAGGTAGGAGTTGCCGACTAGGCCAGGAATGGGGGCCAGACCCAGGCCTGGTGGTGAATGCTGAGGTACTGTACAGAAGGGTACAGCCCATCCTACCTCACAGTGGGCAGTTTTGTCAGGGGATGGGCCCCCAGGTATCCCGAAGGCAATATTGGGGTGTGGGCATCTCTGAAGCCTAGAGATGGGGCTTGATCTGCTGCCAGCAGGAGTACCCACATCCTGCAGGCAGACAGGGTTCCTCATCTATCTTGCTCTATGTCATAGAAATGGGTCCCCTTCATCCTAGGAATGAATCCTTTGGCATCCAGGCTGACGGACAACTCTGTGTCCTGGGTGTCGGCAACTCTCCTAGGGAGAGGTGCTGTAGCCCCCTGAAAATCTTTCCTGGCTTAGGAGGGGCATGCTCTTGTCTGAAGGGAGGCCAGTCTCGGGTCCTTGGGACGGAGGCTCTGCATCTAAGAAACAGGTGTATGTGAATCCCAACACCTCTGTGGCCTTGGGCTGGGCACTTATGTACATCTTGCATCCTGAGACACGGCTGTTTGTAACTTGACCATACCCCTGCTAGAGGCCCAGACCCCAGATCCTAGGGTGGCAAAGCCTTCCAGTTACTGAGAAGTCCTAGAGGTGAGGGAAGGGCTGCTGGAAGGGAGCAGAGGGAGGACAAGAGTGTCCAAGAAGGCATGATGATATGAGCTAGGAATGGAGTGAGGCTCCCTGGGCTTCCCCTGTGAAACCGTTACCCACAGCCCTCTCAGGCTTTACCCTGGTCCATCAGTGAGGAAGTGCTGGGGAGCAGGTATATTGGCTCTTCTGTTAGGAGGTAAATGGGAATACTGGAATTTAGGGGTCAGTGCAGAGACACTGGCAAGGCTGAGGGGGTGAAAAGAGAAATGTCCAACGCCTTCTTGCCTAGGGCTCCATCATGGCTGCACAGCACCCCTCCATCTCCACGTGGAAACCATGTCTGCTTCCCGCAGTCTGGGACCCTGGGTGAGCCCTGCTGGCAGACACTTGATGTCCATGCAGACATGGTGGGCCTTGACTCCTTTAGCTTCCAGGGCCTCAGAGTCACGTCTTCTGGGCCCCACTCCCAGGTAGAAGGAATGCGGGAGTCATGGCATAGAGAGTAAGGGGCAATGTTGCCTTCCCTGGTGTTTCGTTCCACATTTTTTTCTGGCAGATTGTCTTATGAGGAGGGTCTGCATTTCTGGGCCCTCTCTTCACCTTCTCTGCAGACCCAGTGGCTATGTGACATGTGCTGTCTCTTATCCCTGGGGAGAGGCACGTCTCTAGGTAGTTGTTCAAAGTTAGGGCTGCCTCAAGTCCAGGAGCCCGAGTTACTCGTTCCAGAAGACAGGCCCCTGGCTGGCACACAACTGATGGACTGAGTGTTTTTGGAGTATGTCCTGGGGGCAGAGATTCAACTGATCAATTTGAGTTTGATTCAGGTCACAAAATTGTACTGAGCACCTATTGCATGCATGGCATGCTGGAAGTTAAATTAGTGCAATGTTGGTGGTAACGCCAAAAACCAAGGGTGATTGTACGGCTGTAGCAATGGAGAGGCAAGAGGATCCATCTGCCCCAAGTGGGCCCCTTTACTGCAGTCAGAGAAATGATGGGTTTTTAACTGAGCAGCTACCAGGCCCTCCATAGCCCAGGAGCTCACTGAGCCATCAAATGTCATATATGGGAACCTTAGAGGTTGTCCAGTTCAAACCTCCCATTTTACAGATTAGGAAACTGACCCAGGAAACTTCTGGCTTGTCTGCACAAAGCCCATCAGACTTGGCATGTCCACAGTTTGCCTCTAATTTCGATACCTTAGTACACTATGTTGAGGGAATCTCGACTTCAAGAATGGCATATGGAAATCAAAAAAAAAAAAATTAAAATGATAGCTGACCCTTGAACAATGTGAGGGTTAGTGGTGCTGACCCGTTGAGCAGTGGAAAATCCAGGTATAATCTATAGTTGGCCTTCCGTCTTGCAATTCTTCTGAATCTGCAGTTCCACATCTGCAGATTCAACCTACTGCTGATGGGCTCCTGTAGTACTGTAGTATTTACTACTGAAAAAAATCTGCAGGTAAATGGACTCCTACAATTCAAACTCAAGTTGTTCCAAGGGTCAACTGTACATTGAGCAACTTATTTCAATTCTGTGCAAACTCAGCATGGATAATGAGACACGTAAAACAGCTTTGAGCAGGAGAAATGAGAGACACTGAACACTCAAGACTCCGCCCCTTGCCAGTTTCTTCCAGTTTTCCTCTCTGCTTTATGCTCACCCACCTCCACCCCTCCATACCTCTTACAAAGATGCCTACTCCTTCCTCCTTGTTCTGGGACTGTGGTAACAGTCCAGGAATAGGAGGGTTTTGGCCAGGGGTCCTGTGATGATCTGCTCCAATGACCCAAGATCCAGGGCCCTGGGAAGTGGGAGGTTAGGAGCAGCTCCTCTCCCACCTGTGGGTGAACAGTGACCTTGGGAAGTTAATGAGTGGGTGGAGAAGGGCAGCTTTCATATGACTTATGCCCTTCTGGCTTTGGGAGCAGTGGAGTCCGGATGAGCTGAGCTCCCAGTTTCCCTCCACCTGGGAGGTTTTGTTTTCACTGGTCCTTCTCAACACTCCCAAAGTGGCAGCTCTTTGTCTTGGGGATGGTGATGTCCAAGCACAATGCACAGTCCTTCCCCCTTTCAGGTAATCTCTGCCTAGTGGTGAGAGACATTTTTAGAGACGGTTCAAATTCAACAACTATTTACTGAATGTCTGTTATGTTGCAGCCACTGTGGAGGGCACCATCAAACACAGTATGGCACAGTGGGCTGAAGTACTGGCCCTGGAGCCAGGCCTCCTGGGTGCATACCTGGACCTTGCTACTTACTAGCTGTGTGACCTTTGGTAAGTTACTTTATCTCTGCAAGCCCCAGTTTTATCGATTGCAAAATGGGGATAAGAATAACATCTACCTCATAGGGTTGCAAAACGATTAAAATGAGTTAATAGGGGCTTCCCTGGTGGCACAGTGGTTGGG
>NW_006774564.1:2200730-2205927 GCF_000442215.2 Lipotes vexillifer | reverse complement strand
AAAAAAAAAAAAAAAAAAAAAGAGTTCATATACGTAGAGTGCTTAGAACAGGGCCTGGTATGTGGAAAGCACCATAGACATGTTACTGCTTATTATTAGCATTTTTATTAATAAATCCTGCAGCATCTTCCAAACAGTTGTGAAGTAGGTATTATTCCCTTCATTTTACAGATGGCTTTATGAGGAAACTGAAGTTCAGAAGAGTTAGTAGCTCCCAGACCTAGGACTGGAAACCAGATCTCGTGCTCCCTCTCCTCCCCGACAGCTGCTGCCATTCTGAGGAGACAAGAAATCAGGAAATTTACATAAGCAACCTTAAAACTGGGGCACTATCCCAGAACTCAGCAGGACCCTGGGAAAGGGAGACAGAGGATTTAGAGTCCCTGGATAGCAGTCCTTGAAAGGGGAGAAGGGTGTGGAGAAGAGAGGAAAGGAGCGGGAGACCACGCAGAAGATGGAGTGTTGAGTGGGTGAGGCTCCCACATCTCTCACGCTCCTGCTTCCTTGCAGTCACTAAAGTGGACCCGGAGCTGCCTCCCGAGCCCTCAGTCCCTGGCCTTGAGGGCTGGCAACAAGAGCCTGCCCGAGAGGCTCCAGCAGGAGGCGCTCTCTCCCCACCCCAACCCGCACACACAAAATTGGGAAGCCTGGGCCTGGGCTCGCCATCCCAGGGTCACTGGACTAGGATGGGGGATGGGCCTGTGACAGGAGGTGCCCTGGGTGTCCTCTTTCGGCCCCATGGAGTCCTCCCCCATCCCCCCATCATCAGGGAACTCTTCCACTCTGGGGAGGGTCCCTCAAACCCCAGGTCCCTCTACTGCCAGTGGGGTCCCGGAGGTAGGGCTGCGGGATGTGGCTTCAGAATCTGTGGCCCTCTTCTTCATGCTCCTGCTGGACTTGACCGCTGTGGCTGGCAATGCTGCTGTGATGGCTGTTATCGCCAAGACACCCGCCCTTCGAAAATTTGTCTTTGTCTTCCACCTCTGCCTGGTGGACCTGCTGGCTGCCCTGACCCTCATGCCCCTGGCCATGCTCTCCAGCTCCGCCCTCTTTGACCGTGACCTCTTTGGGGAGGTTGCCTGCCGCCTCTACTTGTTCCTGAGCGTATGCTTTGTTAGCCTGGCCATTCTCTCGGTGTCGGCCATCAACGTGGAGCGCTACTATTATGTGGTCCACCCCATGCGCTACGAGGTGCGCATGACGCTGGGGCTGGTGGCCTCTGTTCTAGTGGGTGTGTGGGTAAAGGCCTTGGCCATGGCTTCTGTGCCGGTGTTGGGAAGGGTCTCCCTGGAGGAGGGAGCTCCCCGTGTTCCCCCAGGCTGCTCACTCCAATGGAGCCACAGTGCCTACTGCCAGCTTTTTGTGGTGGTCTTTGCTGTCCTTTACTTCTTGTTGCCCCTGCTCCTCATACTAGTGGTCTACTGCAGCATGTTCCGAGTAGCCCGAGTGGCTGCCATGCAGCACGGACCGCTGCCCACGTGGATGGAGACCCCCCGGCAACGCTCTGAGTCTCTCAGCAGCCGCTCCACCATGGTCACCAGCTCGGGGGCCCCCCAGACCACCCCGCACCGGACGTTTGGGGGAGGGAAGGCAGCAGTGGTCCTCCTGGCTGTAGGGGGACAGTTCCTGCTCTGTTGGTTGCCCTACTTTTCTTTTCACCTCTACGTCGCCCTGAGTGCTCAGCCCATTTTGACCGGGCAGGTGGAGAATGTGGTGACCTGGATTGGCTACTTCTGCTTCACTTCCAACCCTTTCTTCTATGGATGTCTCAATCGGCAGATCCGGGGGGAGCTCAGCAAGCAGTTTGTCTGCTTCTTCAAGCAGGCGCCGGAGGAGGAGCTGAGGCTGCCTAGCCGGGAGGGCTCCATTGAGGAGAACTTCCTGCAGTTTCTTCAGGGCACTGGCTGTCCCACGGAGTCCTGGGTTTCCCGACCTATACCCAGCCCCAAGCAGGAGCCACCTGCTGTTGACTTTCGAATCCCCGGCCAGATAGCTGAGGAGACCTCTGAGTTCCTGGAGCAACAACTCACCAGCGACATCATCATGTCGGACAGCTACCTCCGTCCTGCCCCCTCACCACGACTGGAGTCCTGATGGGCTGCTGGACACTTGGAGGGAGATGGGGCTGGGGGCCGGTTAGGACCGCAAGGAACTCCTTGTGGGATCACCTTTTCCCAGCTAGCTGGGGCTGGGGGTCTCTGCACACAGCTTTCGCTTAGTGTTTTCTGGGTCAGGAACAGAGCCAACTGGATGGATATGTGGCAAAAGCCTTGGACATGGCTGTGAGCCTTGACTACTGGGGGAGGGAATCTGGTGAGATGGTGACGAGAATAAAGGGTCAAGAAGGTGAGATGATGCCTCTCAACCAATGAACTTTCCATGACCCAGGAAGCAGGGAAACTCTAAGGGTAGGAGTTGGAAGATATAGGGCAGCAGACCAGGCTTGGAGTTATTCTGGGGACCCTTTAGGATCTTTCATTTTTCAGTGTAATTGTCCAGGGCAGAAATTGCACTCAAGCAAGGTAAGAAAATGACCCATGTCTTCTCATTTCCTTGCTAGGTTTAAAAACAACTAAATTACAGCCAAGTCTTTCCTTTGAGTTAATAGATTTTTTTTTCTAGTTTTAAACCTGAGGTTTCCTTAAAGCCAGAGGACCAGCTGGGTATATTCCTTTCTTGAGTTTGGCCAAGCAAGGGGAAATAGCAATCAGGGCACACAGAGTAGAAGAGAGGAAAGCTGACTGCAGCTCTCTCTCTCCCACCCTCCAGGAACAGCCGTTCTGTCGTATTTTTCAGTTTCTCTTTTGGACATGGGAGATCAAGTTTGGGGCTTGATCTTAGCAGAGGCAAGAATAAAGCAGGATGGTTTTTCTCTTTGTCTTTTAGGATGAAGAAGTGGAAAGACTGGGGGTTGGATGGCTGAAGGTGGGGGTTAGCATTTGAATCGCTAAGGTGGTTGGATACAGAGAGGCCTGTAGTAACCCAGACCAATAATACTGTAAATCTTTTTCTTCCAGAGCTGGCCTCCCTGATCTCTCTCCTCATGGCAGTGACCCATCACCAGCCCTCTGGACAATCGGGTACAAGAGACTAAGGTTGGGAATGGGAAAGGTGGGGTTTCCATGGTTCATTAAATGCCTCCCTACTCCCATTCATCGCTCTCAAAATTAGCTTCAGTAGCAAAGACTTAAATCTCTCTCCTATCTGCAGCCCTGGGTTGGAGAGGGGGCACGGGAGTTGGGCTCAGCTGTTCACTGATTGAGACTGTAGGAACTGTGTTGGGTGGTCTTGGTGGTGGTATATTCAAGGGAGGGGGAATAATCGCAAACCGGACAGGACACCCATCTAGGACTACCCATCCGTCCACTTCCCTCAATTCAATCAGGTCACATTAGAGAGTTGAGGCAGGACCACATGGTGGTGTGATCTGTATTTGAACAAATTCCTGGCTTGACTGAGCATCAAAGAGGAAGATGGCTTGGTGGGAGTGGGACAGTTTCCCCTCTGAAAGTTAATAAATAATTTTTATTATAAAAAGTTATGCTGATATCAACATTTGACTCCCTCAGTTCAACTCAGTGCATGATAGTTGAATACCCTATTCTCTGGGACTCACACAGAGGATTTGGAGTCACTGCCTTCAAGGAGTTCACAGTCTAATTTGATCAGGTACCTTGTATTTTGACAGAGCATTTACATATGGTAAAGCACTATGGAATGTGTTAAGAGAAATATACTGAGGAATATGTTCATGGTTCTAACTTCTGAGAGTTCAGCCTATTGCAGCAAGATGCCTATATGGAGGCTTCCTGCAGATTGAAAAGTCTGGGGGCTGTAGATGAAACTCTGGTTGAAGAAAATAATTTATTGCATGAAACTGGGCAGCTTCTCCTCCTCAGATCTAGGAAATTTTCCAAGTTTCTGTCTTCCTACCACTAGACTTACTCTAGTCCAGTGCTTATTACATTGAGGAAATCCCTTAGATGATATGTACATCGAGGAGAGTCTTTTGCGATTGAAATGCATGTTCTCCTCCTCTCTCTCCTCCTTCTAAAGATAAATTCATAAGGGAGGAATCTCATTCCTAGTTAGGGGGAAAACTTCTTCCGAACACCACTGATGAGCTAGCGGGCCCTAAACATTGCCAGCAGGTGGCAGTGTGAGTCCAGTGGAGCTAGGAAAGATGAGTGCAGGTGGGGAGGGGGAGGGGGGGGACATGAAACACTGCCTGGCAGCCATTTTGTTAACTTATTTTGCCTTTTCTTTGACTTTGCCCTCCAACTCTTCATTCACATACATCAAAGGAGAAAATCTTAAGTACAAGAATATGGCAAATTCAGGCTGAAGTTTCCTGACACTGTGATCTCACTGGTGTTTATTACAGAATTTGACAATATGCTGGTTCATTTGCCATTTATTTTTCCCGGAGTGGATCATGAAGGAAATAAAATTTTCTCTTCTGTTATGCTGAGAACTTTCCCAACAATTTGTCATGACCACCTTCCAGGGGTTTTCTAATCACCAGGATCACCTGGTAAAGTTCCATATGTAATTCTTAGCTGTGAAAGCCATTCCTGGACAAAATTTGACCTCTAAATCCATTGAAGAAATCAACAGGTTGAGAAAACCGTGCTCTCAAGTTATTTTTTTCCTGCACCCTGGTGGTGTTGGGGTAACTTTCAATCCTAGATGAAAACCTTCTGTTGTCAGGTCTCCCAGGTAACATCTTACAGCAGCATGGTAGAAAAGGAGTGAATTTGGAGTCAGATCTACTTACTCACTGTGTGAACTTGGGAAAGATGCTTAATTTCTCTGAGCCTGTCTCCTCATCTGTAAAAATGGGGATATTAACCTACCTCACAGGGTTGTTGTGAGGAATAAAAGAGATGACACATGGAAGCACCTAGCCATACCTGGCAAATAGGTACTCAATAAATATTGGTTTTTCTTCCCTTTCCTCTTGCCCTTTTTCCCCATAAGTATTATGGGAAAGCAGTCCCTTTTAGTCTAACGGTCACTTGGAAAAGAGTAGACTCCGAACTTTAAAGAACTGGCAATAATAAATTATGGTGGATGAGGCTGTTTAAGGTGATTCTCAAGAAATTCCTCTAATGATCATCAATCACCATATAGACCTTTCTGTTTGGACCGTATATTCTAAGGTTTAGGTTCTATTGGGGAGATATTTAATCGTAGG